>NW_015174331.1:194798-213513 GCF_001447785.1 Gekko japonicus | reverse complement strand
TAGGGTTGCCAACTGTGACTTACCTCGCCAGCGGGGGACTCCTGGGGGATCCCAGCATGTGCGCGCCGCATTCACGTCACAGGGCAATGACGTCATGATACCGGGCACGCTGGGGGCGGGGCCATGACCATACAAGGGAAAACCATAGAGTTTTCCCTTGTATGGCCGTGGCCCCACCCCCAGTGTACCCGGCGTCATGATGTCACTGCCCTGTGACGCGCATGCCGGGGCGGGGTTCCCCCCGGGGCCCAATTCCCCAGCGTCTGGGAATGGGTCTCTGGGGCTGGGGATTTTCCGCCCCCCGGGGGGATTTTGCAGCCCTAGACGCGGGTACGCCAAGCACGCTGGGGGCAGGGCCACGGTCATCCGAGGGAAAACTCTATGGTTTTCCCTCGGGTGGTCCTGGCCCCACCCCCAGCATGCCCGGCGTACCCGCATCACTTCCGGGTGACGTGGATGCGGCGCTCCAGATGCCGGCCAGGAGTCCCCTGCTGCGGTAAGTTTCTGACTTGGGAACCCTAATCATGACACCATCTGACAGCAAGGCAGATTCTGGGAACTGAGGCAGATCATGAGAGGGAGGGCAGGAAGGGTTGCCTCAGGTGCTCAGTTCTCGTGTCCCTTTCTTATACGCCCAGGGAAATACTGATCACCACTTTGAGGTCAGGAGGCAATTTTTCTCCAGGCCGGTTTGGCTGGGGATCCTGGAGGCTTTTTTTGCCATCCTGTGGGCATGTAGCAGGGCTCACTGGGGGTGTGGAGCAATGTTCCCTCTAAGCTGTGGAGTCTTGTGAGCGACAATTCTCCTTTCTGAGCTCCGGGCATTAAAATTGTGAGCGAGCGGTTTGGCTCCTGCATAAATTAGTTTGCTCTGGAGCCATCCTCCCTGAGCTAAGGCAAAAATGTGTGAGCCGGAGGCTAAAAAACTGTGAGCTAGCTCACACCAACTCAGCTTAGAGGGAACACTGGTGTGGAGGATAGTTGTGAATTCCCTGCATTGTGCAGGGGGTTGGGATAGATGACCCTATGGGTCCCTTCCAACTCTATGATTCTAAGCCTAGATAGCCGCTTCTGAGTCTTGCCTCTGGAGAGCAAAGTAGGAGACAAATGAACAAATGCAAAACGCACAAGTCTTTTCAGACGCGGCGGTCTAAAAACGTCCGCCATCTCCTCCCTCCTCTCCCCCCCCCCTTTCCTCCTTCACTACTTTTCCATCAACCTGCCCCAAGCTGAGATAAACTTTTTTTCCTGCTCTTGGCGCTTCGAAAGTGTAGAGGAGGCAGGAGGGGGAGAATTGGAACCGCACCAGGCCTCCCGACGAAAATAGCTGAGGTGGGATAACTTCTTTAACACTTAAGGATCATTTAAAATCACATCTGTGTTGTAAATGGTGTTGGCAATTGGGATGACGTCGGGGCGGTCGCCAGGAAAGGCTTGGGGGAGAGCCAGCCCCGGATGGAAATTGCCTCATTCCCCAGGAACAAAGGGGTGTGATCCCCCGGCGTCTTTCTCCTCTTGGGCGCAATGTGCAATTACTCCGTGTAGCCGGGAATGGAAGCAGCTCGGCTCCGGAGAGTCCCCAAGCAAGGAGGAGAGTCACAACTGGTAAATGGTACATTACAGAACATAGACTCATAGAATGTTAGAGTTGGAAGGGACCTTGCAGGTCATCTAGCTCAACCCCCTGCACTCTGCAGGAGCATAGCCGAAAGAGAGCCCTACAACATAACCGAAAGATGGTCGTCCAGCCTTTGCTTGAAAATGTGACCAGCACACGGGGGGGTGGTGGTTATCAACCTCTGTAGATCCCCTCTGGACCCCCTTCAGAGAGTCCAGCCACTGCTATGGCAATGTGCGTAGTATAGCCAGGAGAGCCTAAGATTGTCTGGCAGCCAGAAGCTCTAGCTCTTTTAGTGTTATGCACCACTAGGTGGCGAGCTAGAGTTGTTTTCAAGGCAAGAGATGTTTCAGAGGTGGTTCGCCATTGTCTGCCTCTGTGTCACAACCCTGGTATTCCTTGGAGGTCACCCTGCCAAGTACTAGCCAAAGCCGACCCTGCTTAGCTTCTGAGATCTGAGAAGATCAGGCTAGCCTTGGCTTTCCAGGTCCAGGGTTCCTTCTTATTGGCCTGTAATTGCAAATTGGGTGATGGGGGTTACATGTTTCTCCTCTCTTTCATTTTATCCTCATAACAACCCTGTGAGGTAGGTTAGGCTGAGAGTGTGTGACTGGCCCAGGGTGTCACGGGTTGGGGTACCAGTCAAAGGGAGTTCAGAACAAGCCAAGGTCAGGAGCCAAGAAGACAGTGCAGAGTCCAAAGCCAAGCTGGGGTCAGGAGCCAGGAACACGGAGCCAAGTCCAAAGCCAGGGGGTTTGACGGTCTGGGTGCAAGAGCCGAGCCAAAGTGGATGCAAGCAGCACAAAGTTGACTTGTTGCTTCCACAAAGAGTACTTCCCAGAGTGTGGAGTTAAATGCTGTTACCAATTAGCCAGTTGCACGATCGCCCAGGCTCCTGTTAGAACTCTGGGCTAGCTGAGCGCCTCCCTTGTAACCTGGCCTCTCTTCGCTTGGTTACTAAGTTTTGCCGGAGTTGCTCCCTTAAATGAGTCACACGTGGGGGTGAGTCAGGAGGACTTTCAGCTTGCAGTTCATCCTTCTTATCTGGGCCAGGTGTAAAGACTGCTGTTGCAGACACTTGCCAGCTATCCTCCTCTGCTGCTTCAGAGGGGCCAGCTGTGGTTTCTGCAGGCTCTGTCAGCTCCTCCTCATCCACGCCCATGACACAGGGTCCTCTAGCCAGCTTCCATGATAGAGCAAGGATCTGAACCTGGGTCTCCAATATGCTAGTCTGACACTCTAACAACTACACCATGCTGGTTCTCCAGGGACATAAATCCAAGATAACACTACCAATCAGTATGACTAAGTTACCTTATACTGTGCTGCAGAACTGAAACTGAAGAAAAAGAAGAGAAGAGATTGGATTTATACCCCACCCTTCCCTCGGAGTCTCAGAGCAGTTTACAGTCTCCTTTCCCTTCCCCTCCCCACAACAGCCACCCTGTGAGGTAGGTGGGGCTGAGAGGACTGCTCTTAAGAGGGCAGCTTTGAGGGAACTTGTGACTGACCCAAGGTCACACCAGCAGCTGCATGTGGGGGAGCGGGGAATCCAGCCCAGTTCTCCCGGATTAGGGTTTGCACTCTTAACCACTACGCCAAACAGGTGTCCTTCCGTCCTCTGACGCCTGCCCCCTCAGGTGAACAGAGGTACAAAAAGAAATTGCCGAAATGGAAGGAAGGAGATGGCAGGTTTTTTCCTTAAATAGCAAAGGAAGGGCATTCTCAATCTCGGAAAGAAGGAGGGTGCGCGGTCCCCTCCTGTCAGGCAGGGAGATGCCAGGATGTGACCCGCTGCTTATTTCCAATGCCCCCGTGTCAAAATGAGCTGCCGCCCGGAGAGGTTTTACAGGAGAGAGCCGTGACCCTTACAGCAAACCCACTCACGTCCCATAAATCTTCCCGGAGATAAATTCTAAAGGCCGGCTGCCTTCATGTATAATTCTTTGCCGGTTGCCCGGGTCACAGGCCTTCCTCTCCCAAGGTGTTCAACAGGCACGGAGGGGATAACTCAAAATTTCACGTGTCTTTTGCCCAGATACCTGCACTTCTACGGTAGCCATGTCCGGGTTAGGAAAAGCCTGGAGTTTTGGGGAAGGGATATCAGCGAGGTACAACGCCATACAGTCACACATGAAGAAGAAGAGGAGGAGGAGGAAAGGGAGGAGGAGATTGGATTTATACCCCGCCCTTCACTACCCAAAGGAGTCTCGGAGCGGCTCACAATCTCCTTTCCCTTCCCCTCCCCACAACAGACACCCTGTGAGGGAGGTGGGGCTGAGAGAGCTCGTCAGAGAACAGCTCTGAGAGAACTTGTGACTGACCCAAGGTCACACCAGCAGCTGCAGGTGGAGGCGTGGGGGAATCAAACCCGGTTCTCCCGGGCTACAGTCCGTGCTCCTGATCACTACACCAAAGTGGCAAAATGAACACGTCAAGCTTGCTTAAACTCTATCACACCCGGGGTCCGGCAAGGTCAGTATTGTCTACTCAGACTGGCAGCAGCTCTCCAGGGTCTCGGGCTGAGGTCTTTCACAACACAACCACAGCCAAATCCTTTAACAGTTTGGTGTTGTGGTTAAGTGTGCTGACTCTAATCTGGGAGAGCCGGGTTTGATTCCCCCACTCCTCCACTTGCACCTGGCTGGATGACCTTGGGCAAGCCGTAGTTCTGACAAGAGCTGTTCTTGAAAAAGAGCAGTTTCTGACAAGAGCTCTCTCAGCCCCACCCACCTCACAGGGTGTCTGTGGTGGGGAGGGGAAGGGAAAGGAGTTTGTAAGCCGCTCTGAGACTCCAAGTCTCTTCTTCTTCTTAACTGGAGATGCCAGGAAGTGCCGGACGACCTGGTTCTGCCACGGAGCCGCGTCCCCTCGAAAGCAGCCATTTCCCCCAGGGCAACTTATCCTGGTCATCAGGAGATGAATTGTAATAGCGGGAGGTCTCCAGGTGCCACCTGAAGGCTGTCAACCCTGTGCACCCTGCCGCCTCTGTGTACCACCACTAGGGCTGCCAAGTCTCGTTGACTCGCGGCGGGGGATCGTCATTCTTTACAGGAGCTCTGCCGCGGGGGACGGCAACAGCCGTTGCACCGCCGTCGCCAGGATGTGCCGCTACGCGTCGCTCTGGCAACGGGGCTGTTTGGAGACCGCAGCCACAAAGAGGAGTTCCAAGAGCCAGTGCCGTCACAAGACACCCGGCCGGGGCAGAAATAGATTCTGGGTCTTGCTGCCCTTGGCTCTTGCCAGGAATATTCTTGTACATATAGAATTCATCCCAGACTTTTCTTTTGCTGGGAACAGGACAAAGGTGGGGATGTAACCATGAAACGCCAGGCCCATGCTGCGGGAAAAACGGCGTCTGGGGCTGGACCCCGCGGCCCCGTCTTAATTGAGAACCGTATTTGCCATTCTTGTTGTGAAAGAGGGACTCCAAAGAGGTGGCGTGGAATAGATGCAACAGGGTCACCAACCTCCAGGCGGGGCCTGGCAGTCCCCGGGATTACAGTTGGTCTCCAGACAACGGAGAGATGTTCCCCTGGAGGAAAGGCATGCTTTGGAGGGCGGGTGAGACCCAGTTTGGTGTAGTGGTTCAGTGTGCGGACTCTAATCTGGGAGAACCGGGTTTGATTCCCCACTCCTCCACTTGCACCTGGCTGGATGACCCTGAGTCAGTCACAAGCTCTGGCACAGCTGTCCTTGAAAAAGAGCAGTTTGTGTCAGAGTTCTCTCAGCCCCACCTACCTCACAGGGTGTCTGTTGTGGGGAAGGGGAAGGGAAAGGAGTTTGTAAGCCGCTCTGAGACTCCAAGTGAAGGGCGGGGTATAAATCGAATCTCTTCTTCTTCTTCTTCTCTGTGACCTGACACTCCTCTGTTTGGTGTAGTGGTTAGGAGCACGGACTCTAATCTGGGAGAACCGGGTTTGATTCCCTGCTTTTCGACAGGCAGCTGCTGGTGTGACTTTGGGTCAGTCACATGTTCTCTCGGAGCTGTTTCCTCAAGACAATCCTCAAAAAGAGCTCTCTCAGCCCCACCTGCCTCACAGGGTGTCTGTTGTGGGGAGGGGGAAGGAAAGGAGGTTGTAAGCCATTCTGAGACTCCTTCAAGTAGTGAAGGGTGGGGTAAAAATCCAATCTCCTCCTCCTTCTCCTCCTTCTCCTCCTCCTCCTCCTCCTTCTTCTCTGCAGTCCCTCCGCTCCCCTCCCCAAACCCTCCCCTCCCCGGGCTCCCCCCCCAAATCTCCAGGAATCTCCCAATGTGTGCTCGCCGAAGGGGAGGGAGAGCGAATCCCGGGGAGGTGAAAAGGGACCGATGCGCTCTTGTGCCGCCCTAGAAGAGGACTTCTAATCACTCCATCAGTAATTACAAAGAAGAGTAAATCGCTAATTAAAATGTGAAAGTGTCTTGGCGCGGCACGCAGTCAGGAAAGGGTAATTAACAATCAAACAGGAAGCCGCCACCTTGACACCCACATGATGCGAACCGAGATACAGGAAATCGTGGCCGTGGTCCGGCTCTTTCCTTCCCCGCTCTTGTTTCAAACGGATCTGAGGGCCGTTTCTCAAGGCGGAGTGAGCCTGCGACATTCATTGTGGGGGGAGATCTTCTGCTTGGCAACCCCGACCAATTAGAAGTTGCAGGCGAGAAGACATTAAGGTGGCCACCAGTGTTCCCTCTAAGTTGAGTGAGTCTGAGCCAGCTCACAGTTTTTTAGCCTCCAGCTCACACATTTTTGCCTTAGCTCAAGAAGGAGGGCTCCAGAGCAAACTAATTCAGTCAGGAGACAAATCGCTGGCTCACAACTTTAAGGCCAGCAGCTCACAAAGTAGAATTCTTGGTCACAAGACGCCACAGCTTAGAGGGACCATTGGACTGGCCACCATGTCCTAGAACAGTGGTGGCGAACCTATGGCACGGGTGCCAGAGGTGGCACTCAGATCCCTCTCTGTGGGCACGCGTGCCATCGCCCCAGCCAGGCCCAGACCATCATTAAAAGAGTCGAATTCTCTACCAAATAGTTTTAAGTAAATGAAAGCATTTGGGATTGCTTTCCTTACTTTGTTTGGATCATCTTAAGTTAACGTATGAGTGGTTTTTTCTAAAGTAAAACCTCAGTATTCAGGTTAAATTGCCGTGTTGGCACTTTGCGATGAATAAGTGGGTTTTGGGTCGCAGTTTGGGCACTCGGTCTCTAAAAGGTTTGCCATCACTGCCCTAGAATCAGAGAATCATAAAGTTGGAAGGGACCTCCAGGGTCATCTTATACTGTACTGCCTTCTGACACACTTCCGGTGATGTCAGGGGGCGTGGCATATGCAAATAAGTTATGCTAATGAGTTATGCTAATGAACCCCTGCACCTTTTTTTCTACGAAATGACCCCTGGGGCTACCTATCTTGATCTTTCTTCTGGACGTTCGGCCCTGTTGCTCAGTAAGCCAATGCTTTATCCTGTTTCTGATGTAATCTTTGAAAAAAATAGAGACCACGGTGGGGGGAGTAATTCGGGACACTGCCAAAATTCACTGTTGGGGAAAGTATGCCAACTTAAGTACACTCGGGCGGCTTGCCATGTTTATTTCCGATCAGCCGTCGTTAGGAATGGTCACATCAGTCTCACATAGAGGACATTTCTGTGAAAGCATGCACAGGAAAAAACACACACGGGTGGTAACAGCTGGTATTTACTGCATAGGGCAAGAAGTCGGAAAACAAACAGGGCCCCCTTACCGGAGAACAAAAGCGGTTCCCAAACTGGGTAAATCCCAGCAGTCACCACAGGGGGGCAGATTCAAGAGGAATATTTATTATTTTGAATGGAAAAGTCAGGCCTGAGAGGAGCTCTCCCACCGAATGTAAAATCAGCGCGATTCTTTTGTTGGGAGAAGATCGGAATTGTGAGGGTTGTGCGGGTGGGTGGGACATACCAACAGCCCGTCGAACATAATGGAAGAACACTGAAGAAAGGGGGAAATGCCAAGATCTGCTAGACCTCAGGTTCATCAGGCATGAGATATTTTGGATGCATTTGAATACATCGCTCTCTCTTCCCCCTGGTATAGCCCAACATAGAGTTTTCCCCTCAAATGGCTGTGGCCCCGCCCCCAGCGTGCCCGGCATCATACGTCACATCCGGCTGACGTGGACGCCGGAGTGGGGTTTCCCCCGGGGCCCGATTCTGCGGCGTCAGAAATCGGGCCTCCAAAGTGGGGGGAAATCCGCCCCCCGGGGGGATTTGGCAGCCCTATTACGCCGGCCAGGAATCACGTATGGGATATGATGACATTACGATGCCAGGTTGCCAATCAAATTTTGCTGGCTGCTGGTCAGTCGCGGCCATGGGAGTAGAGGGGACTGTTAGGTACGGAGAGTCAACAACAGCAGAGTTAGAGGCAATCAAGCAGACACGTGCGTATCTGTCTATAAAAAGAAACTTTACTAAAGTCAGGGGTACTTGGAGAACCAAAGTAAAATAAATCATCCTTACTAGCTGTAAGCGACGTGTTCCTTCTCTGTGAAACTTAACTCGAGACTCCGAGAGAAAACCTTTAAGGAGGGGGATGACAAAGAGCCATAAGCTGAAACCCTCTTCTCACTCCCTTGGCTCATCCTCAAACTATTGATTCTCCAGTTGGAAAATCTGAATACTAGCTTATGCAGGGCTTTTTTGTAGAAAAAGCCCAGCAGGAACTCATTAGCATAATAGGCCACACCCAACAGCAGAAACTCATTAGCCTATTAGCTCACACCCTGATAGCACATCACATTAGCATATTAGGCCACACCCCCATGTACCAGAAGTGTGGTCATCCAGCCACACCCACCTTTTGCTTCTTATTCTATTTACTTTGTTTATTGTCAAAAGCCAGGGCTTTTTTTTGTAGCAGGAACTCCTTTGCATGTTAGGCCACACACCCCTAATGTAGCCAATCCTAATGAGTTTCTGCCATTGGGTGTGGCCTATTATGCTAATTAGTTCCTGCTGGGCGTGGCCAACGTGGGAGCCAGCGGGAACTCCGTTCCTGTGTGTTCCTGCCCAAAAATAGCCCTGAGCGTATGCATTCTATCCCCTTGCTGTCGTGGGAAAAATAAGACAACTCTATGGGATCTCTGACTAGAAATTAGCATGCCTAACCAACAGGAAACGCTTTCATGACAAACAGGAAGAGAGCTCGCAGATACCCCAAGCAGTGACCCCTTGCCGGGAGCTGCCCGGCCAGTGAATGCGTGATATTTTTTCCCTGTTCTCTTTGTTCCAGCTGATGCAGCAGCAGGCAGCCATCATGGCGTCCGTGGCCCAAGGCGGGTACCTAAATCCCATGGCGGCGTTCGCAGCGGCTCAGATGCAGCAGATGGCAGCCCTGAACATGAATGGTCTTGCCGCCACGCCCATGACACCGACCTCAGGTAAGGCCCATCACTAGGGTGGCCAGCCCGGAGATCTCCCAGAATTACAACTGATCTCCAGATAACGGACATCCGTTCCCCTGAAGAAAATGGCGGCTTTGGAGAGTGGACTCTAGGGCATGGTACCCTGTGGAGGTCCGTCCCCAAACCCTGCCTCCAGGCTCCAACCCCAAATCTCCAGGAATTTCCTAGTTTAGAGATGCCAATCTCCGTCTACCACTTGTGATTGGTTGCTGTTATTTTAGTGTATTATAGGATTAATGTTTTAACTGTATGGAATGTTTTTATGAATGTTGTTACCTGCCCTGAGCCCTGTAATACAGGGGGGGGGGCTAGAAATCGAACGAATGAACGAACAAATGAATTAACGAACGAACGAACGAATGAACGAACAAATGAACGAACGAACGAATGAATCCTAGGTGGGGCGCACGCCTGACTCTAACTGATCTATAGAATTAATCAACTTCCTTGTGTTTTCTCCTCCCCTCCTCTAGGTGGCAGCACGCCTCCAGGCATCACTGCATCAGCCGTGCCTAGCATCCCTTCTCCTATTGGGGTAAACGGTTTCACTGGTCTACCGCCACAAGCTAACGGGCAGCCCGCTGCAGAAGCTGTCTTTGCCAACGGCATCCATCCTTACCCAGGTATGACAGACCAGCCTGGCATTCGTATTCTTTAGCCTTACCGTTACGCCTACATCATTCTTTATGACCTTTTCAGTGGGCTTGGGTGACGCGCTCCGAGTCACACAGCCTTATGGGCTGACTGAGTTGAGAATAGCCGCTCGCTTTTTCGACAGTTGCCGAAGTGGGTGACAACTTTATTTTACTATTACTGCAAACTCTCCGGAGCTGATTTTGTATCAAAATAAGATGTTGATTGATTGATTGATTGATTGATTGGGTGACAACATGTAATTGGATACAACAGTTCCACTAAAAATTGCAATGATTTATAAAACTAAAACCCATCAAAATTGAGAAAGACAGAATGAGCTGGAAAGAGAAAAGGGGAACAACTCAATAAAGAGAACAACGTACATGAAAGCTTCTACCCAGAGTAAAACTTCGTTGGTCTTAAAGATGCCACTGGACTCAAACATTGTGCTTTTGCTTCAGACCGACACAGCTACCCACCTGAACTCAATAAACAGAATTTGAAAATACTGAACATAACAGGATTGACAGCCACCAGCCGGGAGGGGGGGAGGATCCCTGGGCCCTGCCCCCGCCACCAATCAGCTGGCTAGAACAAATAAATGGATGTACAGCAAAGAAGGCTGTGCGAGTACCAACACAGTGAAAAACTGTAACACTGTGTCTAAATACACTTGTCACTTAGTTCAAAACATTCTTATATTGACAGCGTAATACTCTGAATGACCAATGTAAGTGGTAGGGTTGCCAAGTCTCTTACCTGGCATAGCGAGGGGGACCTGGCCTTGGTCCGGGAGTTTCTATGGTACCATAGAGTTTTCAGGGCGATTGCTAGAGCGTTGCCCAGTGACGTGCCCGGCGTGATGATGTCACTTCATCAACAACAATAACAGGCATTTTACAATCCAAACACCAAAGCAATGCCGGATTGTACCAGTAGAACAGATATCTCCAAAAGACCCAGACTGCACACGCCAGGGGCTCAGACCCCCTTCCCTAACAGATTCCTGACCAATCTGACCTGGAGAAACACACACACACCCCATCCCTTGACCTGATATACATGTTGTTCAGTTAGGGCTGCCAGGTTACCAGTGGGGGAGGGACTCACTAAGAGCGAGAGGCGGGCCTAGGTAGGGCTGCTGGGTCCCCCGGAGCCCCCAGTGGGGGATGGGAGACAGGGCTGCCGGATCTAGGTTGGGAAACTCCCGGAGATTGGGGGGGTGGAGCCTGGGGAGGACAGGGATCTCAGTGGGCTACAGTGCCGTGGAGTCCACCCTCCAAAGCATCCCTTTTCTCCGGGGGAAGGGGAGGTCATTTCGGGGGGGAACGCGGGGGAACACAGTTCCCCCGGGTGAGGTGCGGGGGGTGGGGCACACGACGAAGCCCCGCCCCCTGCTTCCGGCCGCCCCGCTTCCGGCCCTCATTCAGTCATGCAGTGCCGTGGTGTCCGCTGTTGCCCAATCAGTGTGGTTTTGTTGAAATCTGCAGAGTCAATCAGATCTCCAGTGGCCAGTCAGAAGCTCTGCTAGCCGAAAGCTCCCTGACCTCGCCCACTTTCTAGAAACACTTGGTGGACGCTAGGACAGGTGTCAGCGGGTGCCCTGGTGCCCGCGGGCTCCACGTTGGGGACCTAAAGCCACGGGCTCCCAAAGCAATTCCAGTCAAACCACAATTTGAGAGCCAAACTAAGATGATGTGGACCGGGCTGCCAGGTCCTCTTGTCGCACCGGCAGGGGGATTTGGGTGGCGTTCCGGGAATGTTTTTGAGCAAAACTCTGTGGTAAAACTGGTGTCAAACCATAGAGATTTGCCCTCACACCAGAGTGTCACTGTGTGACGTCCCCAACATGATGACATCACTTCCGCTGTTTGGGGGTGGGCAGAAGCCCTGAAGACCAGGGGAACCCCCGCCGGGACCTGAGGACTGGCAACTCTAGACGTGCAGAACATAAGAGCGACCTAACGGAGCCTTTAGGAGTGTGTTTTTAAAATATTTTTAAAACTAAAAGCCAGCCATGAAATTGGCCGGCACGGGAGTAACATCGTCGTCTGACCAAAATGGTCCCATTCCACTGCTTTCCAAGCTCCAGAGGGGGAAATGCAGTGTGTCTATGACTTTTCCCCTGTGGGAAATGAGGTGGATCTGAACAGAAAAAAAACCTGGAAATGCCAGAGAAGTTCCCAATGCCTTGTTTTGGAGAGCCAGTGAGCAGGGTATAGTAGCTGGGACATCAGAGGAGGAGGAGGAAGAAGAAGAGGAGATTGGATTTATACCCCGCCCTTAACTACCCAAAGGTGTCTCAGAGCGGCTTACGATCTCCTTTCCCTCCCCCTCCCCACAACAGACACCCTGTGAGGTAGGTGGGGCTGAGAGAGCTCTTGACAGAACCGGCTCTTTTTCAAGAACAGCTCTTATCAGAACCATGGCTTGCCCCAGGTCATCCAGCAGGTGCAAGTGGAGGAGTGGGGAATCAAACCTGGTTCTCCCAGATTAGAGTCCGCGCCAAGGGTCGTTTCGTAGAAAAAGAGCTAGGGGAACTCATTAGCATAACTCATTAGCATATGCCACACCCCCTGACATCACCGGAAGTGTGTCATAAGGCCACACCCCCTGATATCACCAGTAGTGTGTCATAAGGCCACACACCCCGCCCCCAACGGTCCCGGCCGGCGGTGGACCTGCAAGGCCAGCGGGAGTGCGAGGAAGCCCCGCCAAGGCCCTCCCTGGCCCCAGGCAGGTAGGGGTGGGGAGAGGCAGGGAGGAAGCAACTTACCCTCCCTCTTCTCCTGCCTCCTCCTGGCTGAATGAGGGCAGGAAGCGGGGCGGCCGGAAGCAGGGGGCGGGGCTTCATCATGTGCCCCGCCCCCCGTACCTCACCCAGGGGAACTGCGATCCCCCGCGTTCCCCCCCGAAATGACCTCTGGTCCGTACACTTAACCACTACACCACACTGGCACTTAACCACTACACCAAACAGGGACCTCCATGCTGAAATAATACCCATTCACTCACTGGCTGAACGTGGGCCAGTTGCCAGCTGAGGGTTGGGAAATCCCTCAAGATTTTGGGGGTGGAGTCGGGTTGCCAGGTCCCCCCGGTCACCAACAGGGGATGGGGGGTAGGTTTATCAGACCCAGGCTTGGTATTCCTGGAGATGTGGGGGATGGAGCCTGGGGAGGACAGGGACCTCAGTGGGAGACAATGCCACAGAGTCCACCCTCCGAAGCATCCATGTTCAATAGTCTAGAGATGTGGTAGTCTAGAGATGAGCTGTAATTTCGGGGGGATCCCCAGGCCCCACCTGGAGTCTGGGGTCCCTAAGGTGGAGCTGGGGGAGGGAGAGCTTTAAAGATGGGAAGGTCCTCGGCGGGGTATAATACCAAACAATCCACCTTCCAAGGCAGCCATTTTCTCCAGGGGAACCAATCTCTGTCATCTGGAGTCCAGGTCTAGTTCTGGGATCTCTCCAGCCGCCGCCTGGAGGCTGGCAACCCTACGAAATGCCAAAGGGACGAATTCACCACCAATCTTTTCTCACCCTTTCCCCCCAGTCCCAGCCCTTGAGGAACCAAACCCGGCAGCCCCAACAGCCGACGGCCGCGGGCGCCATTTTCTGCCGCCTCAGCTCGTCCGTTTCCCGTTGTTGCCGTTATTGTTGTGTCTGAATGCCTAATTAATTACAACAGTAAACGCGCACTTCTTTAATCACTGCATCAGCTGTCCTAATCAATCTTCATAATACGGAATCCGGAGTTTGGCACCCATGAATTTTAATCTACATAAATTTCATAGGGCCTCTCGCAAAGCTTGTTGTACCAAATGATATAATTATGGATATAGATTAGGCTTGGGGAGAGTGATTTAAATTGGATTTAAGCAGAAGGTGACGCCGGCCCTCCCCCTCACTCCGTTATTTATTTATTTTGATCCTGACCTTGCAGATGTGGCTTCCGGGGATCTCGCGGCCACCCACAGGCCGCTATCGGCACACCAGAACTGCCTGGAACTTGGAAATCATAATGACCCAGCTGTGGAGTTGCTGGGCATCAGTCGGCAACCTCTGGGAGAAATTGGGGGGTGGAGGACCTCAGTAGATGCTCAAAAATTTACACAGACTCTATGGTTTTACAATACAGTTTTTGTACATTCTAAAGCATCCATTATGTGACCTTCTTTTTTTACTAGAAGTGACATTGGTGCACAATCCAGCAACCCCTGGGGGAAAAATGGTGGGGATATAAAAGGACACTCTACAATTTATACACATTCTATGGTTTTACCATAGAGGTTTTGTTTGTTTTTTAATTCTAGAGCAGGGGTGTCAAACTCTTTTGTTATGAGGGCCAAATCTGACACGAGTGTCATAAAATGTAATGCCAGGTAGCATACTCGAGATTGCAACAGCACAGACATTTTAATGCAATAACTCAGAGCAAGAGGTGTCAGTTATCAGACACTGTTAAATAAACAAAATATTGCACGAGTACTAATGTTTTAAGCATGTTTTTATTTTAAGTTAAAAAAAACACCCCTTTGTGTTTGTGTCCTTTATAAAGTTGATATCTCCGCTACCTGGCATTACATTTTATGGCACACACGGCCCGGCCCAACAAGGTCTCACTTATGTCAGATCTGGCCCTCGTGACAAATGAGTTCGACGCCCCTGCTCTAAAGCAGCCATTTTCTCCAGGGGAACTGAGCTCTGTCACCTGGAGATGTGTTGTAACTCGCTGTAATCTCCAGGTGCCACCTAGACTTGGGCAACTCTAGGGTGCCCCCTTTTTAAATACATTGGTACAGTCTATGGGATTGAAGGCTGGCAGTACCTGGACTGGGAAAGACAATTTTAGGGCCTGGTCACACAGAGAATTTGCCCCGCAAAAGGCACGAATGTCAGGCAGATTTTCGGGGCGCGATCACACCGCAACATCTGGGAAGCGTAGCGCACCCGTGGCCAGCCCGTGGCGTCCCGCCGAAGATGCGGAGTTAAAAAGTACCAAGGAAAGTGCACTAGTATCCAGAAAACGTGGGCAGGGGCGGGGGTCTGATCTCGGGAGCGCTAGTATCCTGTGGCATCTGGCGCCCGTCCACATCCCATCGGAAACTGTATGTTTTTCGTAAGTGCATGTGCACAAACACGAAACTGAAAGCGGTGCTTCTCTGTGGAACTGCACATGTGCACAAAGCGAAATTCTTGCGTGATCGCACCGAGACACTTCTTAGCCAGAAACTCTGTGGTAATCTTACTGTAGAGTTTCTGACAGTTGCTTGAGCCACCCTTCTGGGTTGCTCTAGGCATCACCAGGAACTCTGTAGTCAGAACTTCTGGTAAGTAGCCAAGGCCTTATTTTTCAGCTTCTTTTTTCCCTGAGACATTTTCCCCACCAACAACCCTTCCTCTGGATGGCAGGCCCTCGTTTAGGGATAGGGATGCCAAGCTGAGGTTGCCGTCCCCCCAATGGGGGTGGGTTTCCCCCCGATTTCGGTCCCCCAAATCCACCAGCAGCCAATTCACCAGCGGGGGAGCCTGCTCCTGAAGAGCCCTGCCATGCCTGAAATGCCTGGCGCGATGACGTCACCCAGAGGTGACGTCATCAAGCCAGGCACATTGTGGGGGGCGTACGCTCTGGCATTTGGCTAAAAACTCTATGGTGACCATAGAGTTTCCGGCCGAATGCTAGAGCGTTCCCAGCGACATACCTAGTGTGATGACATCACTTCCGGGTGATGTCATCACGGCGCATGCGCAAAGCATCCAGAGCATCCTGGAGTCCCTCGCCGGCAAAAGGTAGGGGCCTGCCGTAGCAACCCTATGCCAAGCCCAGGTGGGGTTTGGAGATCTCCCGGGATTGTGTCTGATCCCCAAGCAATAAAGATTAGTTCCCCTGGAGAAAATGGCCGCCTTGGAAGGTGGACTCTGTGGCATTATACCCCACTGAAGTCCCTCCCCTCCCCAAACCCCACCCCCCACAGGCTCCACCCCCAAAATCTCCAGGTGACACAGGCCTGTAGCTACGGTGGGGCATTTCGGGGCCTGGCCCCCTGACTTCCCGCCAAAGCCCTCTGACTTCCATCCAGCCCTCAGCGTCCCCCCCGGCTCTCTGGGTCGCCTGGAGGACTCCCAATTCTCTGAGCCGCCCAGAGGACATCCACCACCTCCCCTTTCCAAGCGCGGCTTCCTTCCCTGCGTAGGCAGGCATAGTCCGAATGCTGCAAAAACGAGTTTTTTAACATTTTTATTTTATTTTATTTTGTCATGTCAGTGCCCCCTGGCTTATTTAAAGCCCCCCACCCCAATTTATAAAATCCTGGCTACCTGATTTCCCAGAGCTGTCAACCCGATTTGGGACCTTATACGGAACCCTAGATGTGGAGCCCTGGTTCTGAGCACGCCGGAAACATCTGGAAAGAAAATCCTGGACTCCACACCTCTTAACTTCATCGTTCTTTTTTTGTTATCTAAAGAGCATCTGTTTTCATTTGCAAATAGCACATATTTCCATCTCGCATGGTGTCGCTCAGATTTCTACCTTGAATCTTTCAGCATTTTCAGACAGTCAAAGCTATCCTATGCATATCTGATCAGTGATAAGTTCAATGGGACTTACTTTAAGTAAGGGGGCATCGGCTTACAGGCTTCTTGACTCAATTGCTGAATGAACCATGAATGAAGGAGGCAGGTCTGCTAGCCTCCAACTGGGACCGGGAATTCTCCCAGAATTGCACGTGATCTTCAGATGACAAAGACCCGTTATGTGAGGGCCTGTGGCTCAGTGGCAGAGCCTCTGTTTGGCATGCAGGAGGTCCCAGGTTCAATCCCTGCCGTACACTGCGTTGGTCAGGCCGCACCTGGAGTATTGTGTGCAGGTTTGGAGGCCTCACTTCAAAAAGGATGTGAACAGAATGGAGCGGGTGCAGAGGAGAGCGATGAGGATGAGGATCGGGGGCCTGGATCTAATATCTAGTATCTAAGGATATTATAGCATTGGAAAAAGTGAAGAAGCACAGGCTCCGGGGGAAAGTGGCCTGAACAGATTGACTTTCTTTGAAGGACTTGGGAGTCCTTCCTTGACTCTTGCCTAATGAATAAGCCGGCTGTCTTCCTTTAAATTTATATTTATGGTCTCGGAAGAGGTCATTGGCTTGTTTTATGTCTCCAAGTTTATGGAAGGTTATCTGCCCATGGTCACACTGTGTCATCTTGGCCGGGATATCCTTGCAGAAGAGGGGACTGAGACGAGGCGTCTATATAAAAGACAGCGCGCTCCCCCCCCCCCCCCAGGATATGGAAATGACAGAACTTAAGAGAGAGATGGCTCCCTTCCCTCGGCCGGGATGAAAGTTTTTACTCCTGGCCAGCAAGAATTGTCCCTTCTCGCATCCTCTTTAGCAGATTGGTGCTGTGTTCTGATTTTTAACGGCAAGATCCTGATTACTGCTATGTTACATTAGGGTAGGGATACCCAATGTGCCGATGTCTTTCTGGAAGCCCACCAAGTGTGTTTAGAAAGTGGGAGGGGCCACATAGGGTTTTTTGACCAGCGGGGCGTCTGATTGGCCACTGGAGATCTGATGGACTGTCCTAGGGTTGCCAAGTCTTACCTTTAGCTGGAGTAGGGGACTCCCAGCTGTTTCCTGGAGTTTCCTGAAAGTTTCCTGGAAAAAATAGAGTTTTCCCTCGGATGACCCGTGGCCCCGCCCCCAGCGTGCCCGGCGTGGTCACGTCACTTCCGGGTGACGTGCACGTCATGTACTTTGGGGGTGGGGTTCCCCCCGGGGCCCGATCCACTGGCGGCGGGGAACAGGCCTCTGGGGCTGGGGTTTCCCCGCCCCGCGGGGGGACTCGGCAAGCCTAGACCGTCCGGATTAAAAGGGGTCTTGTTAAACAGAGCTTTTGGCTGAAATGTTGAACTGTCACTATTAGACTGATGCATAATGTCGCCCCCTGACATTTTATGGATCGTGCCGCTTATTGTGGCAGCCCATTAGTGGTTGTTCCCCACCACCACCAGTGTTCCCTCTAAGCTGAGTTAGCGTGAGCAAGCTCACAGTTTTTTAGCCTCCGGCTCATATACTTTTCTCTTCGCTCAAGAAGGACGGCTCCAGAGCAAACTAATTTATGCAGTAGCCAAATTGCGCACTCACTACTTTCATGCCAGTAGCTCACGAAGCAGACTTTTTGCTCACAAGACTCCACAGCTTAGAGGGAGCGTTGCCCCCAACCCTGTTTCAAAATTCTAAAGGGGTCCACAGGCTCCAAAATATTGGGGACCCCTCTATTAGGGCGTGCAGGACTCCCTCTGTCGCCGGGCAGGATACGCAGAAACCAGAGCCACGTCTATCTTTATCACACCCAAACCCACGGAGTTAATTGTACACCTGTCGCACGCCAAGCATGCTTATGGATTTCAGGTGGGGGAAGCTATGGCTCAGTGGTAGAGCATCTGCTTTGCATGCAGGGCCAGGATCATGGCCACTAGAGCCGGGGCCTTCTCAGTGGCGGCTCCTTACCGGTGGAACAAGCTCCCAGAAGAGATCAGGACCCTGCGGGATCTTATGCAGTTCCACAGGGCCTGCAAGACGGAGCTCTTCCACCGCTCTCATTACCACCAACGACCACCATTAATATCTGGGGTAGAGGATGGCTGTAGCGAGGCAGAGTCAAACCGCTGTGAGCCAGTAGCTGTGGAGAGACGTGATATGCTATGCCATCTTGGTGAACAACTGCAGAGTACATTTTATTCAAATGTTTATTGTTGAAATGTTTTTAAATGTTTTAGTAGTGTTTTATGTTTAAATGTGTTACCTATGAATCTGGCACTGAGCCAGGCAGTGTGAGTAGGGTTGCCAAGTTGATCTTCGCCGGTGTGCGGGGGGCTCCCGGCCCGCGTCTGGCATGCGCGCACCGCATGCACGTCACCCGGAAGTGACGGGAGGACGCCAGGCACGCTGGGGGCGGGGGCACGGCCATACAAGGGAAAACCATAGAGTTTTCCCTTGGATGGCTGTGGCCCCGCTCCCAGCGTGCCC
>NW_015174331.1:191710-194622 GCF_001447785.1 Gekko japonicus | reverse complement strand
GTCAGCCTTTGTGGCTTGCACTGGCTGCCTCTTCTAAGGCAAGCCAAGGGTATCTGCAGTTTCTTTTTTGACTTTGCCCTCCTGGCATCTGAGTCACCGACTCCACTTCCATCGACAGGAGGGAAGCTGCGAGAAGGAGGTGGTGGGGGAGGGAAAACCCCCCCCCACGATTCCCTAAAGGACGGTCTTAAAAGTACGGAGCCGGAGGGACTGTGCCGATGTAAAACGGTGCGGCACCAATAAATGCAAATGAAACTCATAACAAGAAGTTAAATATTAGGGCCAAGGTGACTGTAGGGGAGAGAGAGGTCCGGCCCAGCTTTCCTTTGCGTGTTTTATTGCTGCGGATAAAGAGAGAGCCGTACCTTTCGTCACGGGCCCCCGTTTCTCTTGATGCTTGAGAGGGCCAAACTCTGGCCAGAGAGCCGCTTAAAAGAAGCTCAGAGGAAAAGTAGTAGCCAGTAATCCTAACTTGGGCCACAGTGTCGTGAAGGGGGGGAACGACCTACCAGCACCCTTTTTATCCGGGACAGTCTTCCTTCAATCGGCAGCTTCTATTCATGTTTTTCCAGCGACCCGGCAGTCTTTAGACTCGAGCGAGTTGTTGTTCCTCTTTTTTCGGAGCGGCGCGTCATTCCCTCGAGCGCAGCCTCGGCCAACGTCCAGACGGCTTCTGCCGTGCTGCGCCCGCGTTCTTGCGTCACTCTGGCTTGAGAGGGCCAAACTCTGGCCATAGAGCCGCTTAAAAGAAGCTCAGAGGGAAATGCCGCCAAACAGCATGGCAAAATGATCCACTGAGTAACAGGTGGATCTCCAGGTGGGACCTGGAGTTCTCCTGGAATCTCCAGACTCCTGAGATCAGTTCCCCTACAGGAAATGGCAGCTTCAGAGGGCATGCTCTATGGCAGGGGTCATTTCCTGCAGGAGCGTACAGGAGCGGTGCTCCGGCAGTAAAGAGCCCAGGGGGCGGTGTGGCATATGCAAATGTTATGCTAATGAGTTGTGCTAATGAGCTCCTGCACCTCTTTTTCAACGAAATGACCCCTGCTCTATGGTATACCATAGAGTCTAGGTGAAATGCCTCCTTAAGGGGGGACACGAGAGAGGTTGATCAAATTCTGCACGGGGTGGAGAGAGCTGACCAAGAGAAATTTCTCTCCATCATCCAGAATGCTAGAACTCGATGAGGCATCCGATGAAACTGATGGGCAGTAGGTTCAGAATGGACAAAAGGAAATACTGCTTTACACAGAGAGTGATTAAAATGTCAACTTCGCTGCCAGAGGATGCAGTGACGGCCACAGGAATAGACGGCTTTAAAAGGGGATTAGATAGATTCATAGAGGAGGAAGTGATGTCATTGCATCAGGGACATTGTGCGCCGATGCTCTGACTTTGGGGCAAAACTCTATGATCTGATGCCGATTTTACCATAGAGTTTTGCCCAGAAACGAGAGCTTTAAAAGGGGATTTGATAGTCATAGAGGAGGAAGTGACATCGTTGTATCAGGGACATTGCATGCTGATGCTCTGACTTTGGGGCAAAACTCTATGATTTGATGCTGATTTTTACCATAGAGTTTTGCCCAGAAACAAGAGCTTTAAAAAGGGATTTGATAGATTCATAGAGGAGAAAGTGACATCAATGTATCAGGGACATTGCATGCCGATGCTCTGCCTTTGGGGCAAAACTCTATGATTTGATGCTGATTTTTACCATAGAGTTTTGCCCAGAAACGAGAGCTTTAAAAGGGGATTTGATAGATTCATGGAGGAGAGGTCTATCGGTGGCTACATACGGCCCCGAGCTCCTTGAAGGGAGGGCCCTGCTGCTCCCAGTAAGCCTCTCTGGGACTCTAATACCTACAGGACCGCCTCTCGCATTACAAACCCCCTCCCTCCTTCCATCTTCCTCTTAGGGTCTCTTGCAGGGGCCCGGCCCCAGGTTGGTTCGGTTAGCTTTACCAGGGGAAGGGCTTTCTCAGTGATGGCCCCTACCCTGTGGAATGCACCCTCTGCTAAAATCTGAGGCAGGGTATGAGGTTTGGTGAGTCACTGCTCAAAATCTGAAGAAGTGAGCCGTGACTCACAAAAGCTCCTACCCTGCCACATATTTTGTTAGTCTTTAAGGTGCTGCCGGACGCTCGCTCTTTTCTACAGCTAATCCAGTCACACCTGCTAGTGTCATTTGCCTGCTAATGTCATTCAGCATCTGACATCTCTCCCCTTTGCAATATATATAACAGATGGACTCACACTCTAGCTGTATCTGAAGAGGTGAGCAGTGACACACACAAGCTCCTCCCGTGCCACAATTTTTGTTACTTTAAGGTGCTACTGAGCTCTCGCTCTTTTCTCCTGCTACAAACCGACTAACACAGGCTACCCATCTCAGTCATTCTCTGATAGCACCTGTGCCCTGCAGGATGCAAACTGAAGAATGCAGGGCATATGAAGGAAGGAGGAACTGCCAGTCCAGAGTAAGTAAGGAAACGGTTAGAGAGCATCTAGCTGCCTTAAATACTTTCAGATCTCCTGGGCCGGATGGCTTGCATCCCAGGGTGCTAAAAGAAATTGCAGATGTTATTTCAGAGCCTCTGGCTCTAATCTTTGAGATGTCCTGGAGTACTGGTGTTGCGCTGGAAGACTGGAGAAGAGCGAATATTGTCTCGATCTTCAAGAAGGGGGAAAAAAGATGGACCTAGGAAATTACAGGCCTGTCAGTTTGACATCAATACCTGGGAAAATTCTAGAGCAGATTATTAAACATTCTTTCTGGAACGGAATGAGTTAATTGGTCGTAGCCAACATGGGTTTATCAAGAATAAGTCATGCCAGACCAACCTTATCTCCTTTTTTGACAGAGTTACTAAAATGGTTGACTCTGGCAATGCTGTGGATATAGTGTATCT
>NW_015174331.1:189302-191491 GCF_001447785.1 Gekko japonicus | reverse complement strand
ATGTGGCTGTGAAGAAAGCTAATGCAATCTTAGGATGCATTAACAGAAGCATTGTGTCCAGATCACGGGAGGTGGTAGTTCCGCTCTATTCTGCTATGGTCAGGCCTCACCTGAAGTACTGTGTCCAGTTCTGGGCACCACATTTTAGGAAAGACTTTGACAAGTTTGAGTGTGTCCAGAAGAGGGCAACCAGGATGGTGAGAGGGTTGGAATCCAAGTCATATGAGGAAAGGCTGAAAGATTTGGGTATGTTTAGCCTGGGAAAGAGAAGGCTTAGAGGGGACACAATTGCTGTCTTCAAGGATTTGAAGGGCTGTCATGTAGAAGATGGAGCAGATCTATTCTCTCTTGCTCCGGATTGCAAGACTAGATCTAATGGGTGGAAATTACAAAGGAGTTGTTACTGGCTAAATATCAGGAGAAACTTCCTGACTGTAAGAGTGGTTGAGCAGTGGAACAGACTGCCTTGGGAAGTGGTGGATGTTCCTTTGCTGGACATTTTCAAGCGGAGGCTGGACGACCATCTTTCGGGTATGTTGTAGGGCTATCTTTCGGCTATGCTCCTGCAGAGTTCAGGGGGTTGGACTAGATGACCTGCAAGATCCCTTCCAATGCTAACATTCTATGATTTGCTTAGTTTCTGCGGGACTTACAAGGTTGAATGGTTCAGGTTGGCCTTTAGAGGTTAACCAGATGCTGTGGGCCGGCTTGATAGTGTTATGATGTGGAGTCACATATCTTAACATTGCGTACGTATTATTTGATTTTGTTGGTTGTTGACATTTATGATGATGTTCTTTAAGTGTCGCAAGTCGCCGCGAGTCTCTCTGGGTGAGTGGCAACTAAAAAGCCCTAATAAATAATTTAAAAAAGAAAACAGAGCTGGGTCCCACTGAAGCAGAAACAGTGCCGTTTGCTGTGGGTGAGCTCAGCTAAGGCCGCTGCCTTTAACGACTCTCTCTTTCTCTCTCTTTCTTGTGTCTTTGCAGCACAGAGTCCGACCGCAGCCGACCCCTTGCAGCAAGCCTACGCAGGAGTGCAGCAGTATGCAGGTCGTTAGTATTAACACTTTCCCCCAATAAATCTTTTGTTTCTCTGGTGCCCCCTACAGGCGGCACCCTTCATTGCGGATGCGCAGTAGAGGGATCTCACAAATGTACCATGCTAACCCCTCCCCTCCGAGGGATACTTTTCATTGGATGTGGATGTCCCCCGTCGGAGGATATTAAATCCCCACTGCTTCAGCTAGATAAAGCTAACTTTACAACTTCGTAGCTGGGTTCGTAGGCATCGCATGAAGACCTTTCGTGTGTGTGTCAAGTGCCGTCAAGTTGCTGCTGACTTACGGCGACCCTATGAATGAATGATCTCCCAAACGTCCTGTCATTAACAGCCTCGCTCAGGTCTCACATGGCTTCCTCGATGGGATCAATCTATCTCGTGCTGGATCGTCCTTTTTTCCTGCTGCCTTCAACTTTTCCTAGCCTTATTGTCTTTTCCAGTGACTCTTGTCCTCTCATAATGTGACCAAAGTACGATAGCCCCAGCTTAGTCATTTTAGCTTCTGTGGAGAGTTCCGGCTTGGATACCGTTTACGAACACAAACACATTTTACAAGAAGAACTTTTCAGAATCATAGGCATGTAGTAAAGACAGCATCTGGTAAATCTCCATTAAGGGAGGGTCTCTGGCTCAGTGGCAGAGCATGTGCTTGGCATCAGAAGGTCCCAGGTTCAATCTCCAGCATCTCCAGTTGAAAAAAGATGCAGGCAGCAGGTAGTCTAAAAGACCTCTGCCTGAGACCCTGGAGAGCCGCTGCCAGTCTGAGTAGACAATACTGATTGTGCTGTACCAGTTGTCTGATTCAGTATAAGGCAGCTTCATATGTTCAAAAGTAAGTCAGATGTTGGAAGATTTCGTTTCCAGTTGAACTTTTGAACTGTTTCTGTAGTTCCGTAACTGAGATCCTTTGACTCTTTTCAGCTAGTTCTAAGTAACTCTTCTCCATAGTTTCACTCAGCCAGACACACCCTTTTCCCTCTCAACTCCCTGGCTGCCAACTCCCAACAGCTCTCTTAACTGCTGTTTTCCAGTTGTCCACTCAACAACTTCTCATCAGCTCTCATTGGTCATTCTTAGGGAGTGTTGAAACCTAACCTGTCAAGGAAGGAAGGAAGGAAGGAAGGAAG
>NW_015174331.1:174335-189218 GCF_001447785.1 Gekko japonicus | reverse complement strand
GCATTGGCAATTCTTAGAGAGTGTAGAAACATAACATGTTAAGGAAGGAAGGAAGGAAGGAAGGAAGGAAGGAAGGAAGGAAGGAAGGAAGGAAGGAAGGATTATATTTTCAGTACAGACTACAGAGGCTTGCTCTGACTTACAAACCTCAGGGGCAGCGGGCAGGGGAGTTACGCGGTTTCTCATTTTCACAGAAATTATACAGGGGCCGAGGATGATGGGGTTGAGGAGAAAAGAAGCTGGTACAACGCGGAGAAATTTATTCGTATGGACCAGGGTCATGAAGAGCCTGACTAGCTTCAATACAAATCTTTTCCCCCGGTCACTTGAGCTTTTCAACAGCTAGAGAAATTGTTCTAGGCAAAGTTGCCCGAATAAAACTGTCCACTAAGGAAAAGATGACCACGGTCTGCTTTCTAAGGTAGATCCCCCCCCCCCAGAGAGCGACCCCAAAAGATTCCTCTGTGAAGATGTTTAACTGAGGCATGCCGAGCATTTCACAAGTCTTGCTTACCTGAACACTCCTTTTGCACAGGAACAATGTCAGGACCAAACTAATGGGCAGTGGCTTTGGCTCAGTGGTAAAGCATCTGTTTGGCATGCAAAAGTCCCAGGTTCAATCCCTGGCATCTCCAGTTAAAAGATCTTGCAGTAGGTGATGGGAAAGACCTCAGCCTGAGACCCAGGAGAGCAGATGCCAGTCTGAGTAGACAATACTGACCTTGACGGACCGATGGTCTCATTCAGTATAACTCAGCTTCATGTGTTCATATGTGACCTGGAAGATCCCTCAGGAATGTGTCTTTTTCCGACCCCATGTGCTTTTAGACCTGGTACAGTTCTATGACATGAGTATACCCCATATGGGGGGGAAATGCATTTAAACAGGTTCCCGGTGTCCCTTCATGGTGTTCACACAACGGGTTGCTAACTGCCAGTGGTAACAACAGCAGTCACCATCTGCTGTCAAGGAACAACTACTTTCACCCTGAGGCTGAAGATTTAAGAACATTAGAGAAGCTATGTTGGATCAGGCCAGTGGTTCATCCAGTCCAACACTCCTGGAATTGCAGTCAGCCTCTGAATTCCAGTGCCAGAAGGTAATATCAGGGGAAAGCCTCGGCCTCTATGCGCTGTTGTTGGCCCTCCAGAGGAACTGGTTGTCCCCTGTGTGAGACAGGATGCTGGACTAGATGGACCACTGGTCTGATCCAGCAGGGCTCTTCTGATGTTCTTATCAGGGGAAGGCCTCGGCCTCTATGCCTTGTTGTTGGCCCTCCAGAGGAACTGGTTGGCCCCTGTGTGAGGCCGGATGCTGGACTAGATGGACCCTCACTGGTCTGATCCAGCAGGGCTCTTCTGATTTTCTTATCAGAACCATCCAGAAGAACTGGTCTATGTCATCCATACCAGAAATCCAAAGTCAGACCGTCCCTGACAGACGACTGCCAGCCTCTCTTTGAAAACCTCCAGTGACGGATGAACTTTACCTTTAGGAATTTTCCCCCAGTGTTCAACCCAGATCTCCCCTCTTGTAATTTCAGCTCGCTAGATAAAATCTTCCCCTCCCCCGAAGCTATAGAGAACGAGTCTTTGCCCTCTTCCCCTGATCAGCCCGTCACAATCCACGTTTGCGAATGAGCCGCCTTAGTCCAAACACCGCCAAGCGAGTCTCTCCATCAGCCGAAATACCGGCAGGGCTCTTTTTGTAGCAAAGACTCCTTTGTATATTAGGCGACACACCCCTAATGTAGCCAATCCTCCAAGAGCTTACAGTAGCCCCTGTAAGAAGAGCTCTGTAAGCTCTTGGAGGATTGGCGACATTAGGGGTGTGTCGCCTAATATGCAAAGGAGTCCCTGCTCCAACAAGTCACACCCCTAATGTAGCCAATCCTCCAAGAGCTTACAGTAGCCCTGTGAGAAGAGCTCTGTGAGCTCTTGGAGGATTGGCGACTTTAGGGGTGTGTCGCCTAATATGCAAAGGAGTTCCTGCTACAAAAAGAGCCCAGCGAAGTTTTAAGTGGAGTCCATTCACACCCTCTGTCTACCATGAGATTCCGTTCCGTCTACACAGAGATCTGAGTCCGGTGGCACCTTTAAAGACCATGAATATTTCCGGGGTTATAAGCTTCCAAGAGTCACAAGCTGCCTTCATCAGATTTTGAGCTTTGCCTCTTCGGAGCTTACACCTCGGAAACCTTCTTAGTCTTTAAGGTGCTACGGGGCTCGAATCTTGCTTTTCTACTGCAAAAAAAAGCATGGCTGAAATGGTCTAGAGTAACTGAATGATAAGATTTAAACTGTTGTGGGTTTTTTTGTGAACTTAACTGGATCCCTATCAGTGGGCAGTGCAATCCTATGGAAAGTTTAACAATAAGGTGTACACATGTTAAAACTTTCCTGATTAAAAATTACTTTGTCTAAGATATTATCCTCTATACATAGATATGATGGGTAAATACTTTACAACTGAAGACCAAACGCGTCTCGGCCCCTAAGGGCCTTCCTCAGCGGTCACTATTATCTATATATTCTAGACACACATTCAAAGACCTGTTACAGAGTACTTGTACAAATATAATTAAACCAGATGTTCTTTCCTGAAATTGTTCAAGGAAAAATAGGGGGGGGGGAGAGAAAGGAGAAGAAACTTCATTATTCTGTCCAAATGTATAAAAGAAATTATTATTGAATAAAAAATGATTCTATCAAAGATAAAGTTACCTTGTATACTTATAATTGGGACTCCTGGCATTAGTGATGGGCCATAGGTATAGCCATTTCACCTCCACAACGTATTCTGAATTTAAAAAGTGAAATGAAATTGTAAAAAAAAAAAAAATTGTCAGTCAAATTGTATAATTAATTTCCCCCAACTTGAAATGAAAATTATTACATTGGCTAAGAAACCTGGTAACAGCGATTTTGTAGGTCTGAATGTGTGTCCCTCCGTCAAGGTGAAAATTCTATTCTTAGCTGCTGCACTGGCTTCAATATATATTAGTGAAACCAGGGTGATGCAATCACCAATTAGCATTGCACAATGCCAGCCAGGAAAAGTACCAGATGGGAGGGGGTACAAAGGAGAGGGAGATAAGGAGCAGCATGGGGGGGGGACAGGTCAGCATACAGAATAGACAAAAAACAATTACAGATGTTCACAAACAGCAAGTCCAGCCCACTTCCTCATTCAATCCAAAAGGCGCCCATGTTTGTAGCTGGTAAATCCAAAACAACTCTCTTCTCAGGAGCACTCTCCACATGTTCGGGTTGGTAGTCTGTACAGTCTCGATGATCCAAAATTTTAGCTGTTTATCCGTATGTCCCAAGTCCAGAAAATGGTTTACTAATGGTGCAGAACGTTTATGCAATCTAATGCCGCTTCGGTGTTCACATATTCTGACTTTTACAGGTCTAGATGTTTGACCCAAATACAATTTCCCACAAGGACATTGGATACAGTAAATCGCTCCTTTGCTTTGACAGTTGCAAAACGTATCAATAAAGAAAGTTTTTGTTTTGGCAGTGTTTTGGAACAACTTCTTAGCCTCAGCACAGTTTAGGACACCTTTAGGAATCTGCCTCCCCCCTCATACAGCTGGTCCTTGAGTTCCAGGAGCCCTGAGATTTCTTGCTCTCCTGGCTGTAAATAGCGGAGGATTCTGGCATCTAGGTATGTTTGATAAAAGGTGCCAATATTTATTAACAATATTCTTCACTGATGTAAATGTGCTATTGTAGGTAAGAGGTATAATCAGGGCTTTTTTGTAGAAAAAGCCCAGCAGGAACTCATTAGCATAATAGGCCATGCCCAACAGCAGGAACTCATCAGCATATTGGGCCACACCCCTGACAGCACAGCTCATTAGCACATTAGGCCACACCCCCATGTTACCAGAAGTGTGGTTATCCAGCCACACCGACCTTTTGCTTGTTATTTTGTTTACCTTGTTTGTTGTCAAAACCCAGGGCTTTTTTGTAGCAGGAACTCCTTTGCATGTTAGGCCACACACCCCTAATGTAGCCAATCCTAATGAGTTTCTGCTGTTGGGTGTGGCCTATTATGCTAATGAGTTCCTGCTGGGCATGGCCAACTTGGGAGCCAGCCGGAACTCCGTTCCTGTCCCTGGGTATAATCATCCTATCTACTCTTTGATTTTGAGATCTGGGTGTGAGTAAAGATGTTCTTGGTGTATTGTAAGCTCCGTAGTATGCTCACTTTAGGTTTCTATAGGTGTAGCCCCTGTCGGCAAGTTGATTCATTAAGATGTCTGCCTGTCTCTTAAAGTCATCTGTCTCACTGCAGTTCCTTCTCAGTCTTAAAAATTGTGAGTAAGGCAGATTCTTCTTAATATGGTTAGGGTGAAAACTGTCCATGTCTAAGTATGAATTTACATCAGTGGGTTTTCTATAGACTTCTGTTTCTAGTTTATTGCCTGTCCTTCTAATTTCTACATCCAAGAAATGTACCTTATACTTATCATATACTAATTCAAATTTGATAGTGTTATGTATTTGGTTTATTTAATTACCGAATTCAATCAAGGAGCCTACTGTACCTCTCCAAATCAGGAAGATATCATCCAAAAATCTTTTGTAAAAAATGATATGATCCCTGTAAGAATTATTCGGTTGGAGAATAAAATTGTTCTCCAGTCTATCCATGAATAGATTGGCTAATTCTGGTGCAAATTTACATCCCATTGCTGTGCCTGACACCTGCCAGAAATATTCCCCTTGGAATTCAAAGAAGTTCTTTTTCAGGCATAATTCAGCAATGTGGCAGAGGAACGATGTGGATGTGGGGGGGATGGGCTGCCCTGTCCTTCTCTCTAGTACTTCCCATAAAACTTCTAAGGCCTCATCTTGTGGAATGTTAGTATAGAGAGAGACCACATCCAGAGTGGCAAAAATAACTTCCTCTGTCGGCAACTGTAAATCATTAATGTGGTGAAGGAAATCCATAGTATCTCTTAGATATGAGTGTGTAGTTTGTACAAATGGCATGAGAAAAAGGTCTAAATATTCGGCCAGAGGTTCTAAGATGGACCCACATCCTGAAACAATAGGTGTGCCTGGGACAGGAATGGTGCCTTTGTGAATCTTTGGTAAGAGGTAAAATTGTGGCACCCTTCCCTCCGAATTTAGGAGGTAATCATACCTAGTTTTATAGCCTTCAGCTAAACCTTCCTCCAACATGTTCTGTATTTCTTTCTTAATGATCTTGGATGGATTTTCTTTACTCTTTTGGTAATGAGCTGTATTATTCAGTTGTCTATACACTTCAGTAATATACTCTTCCCTGCCCCAGACCACTACTTTAGAACAGTTCTGGTTGTTTTTTAAAACGTACATCTCTTTGTTCTAACTGTTTTAAAGCTTGATGTTCCATCTTATTCATATTGTGCCAGACTGGCAGGGCTTTCTGTTCCAAACTCTGTATTTCCTCTAACACCATTTCCTGAAAAGCTAAAAGCCTGGGATTTTTGGTGGCTGGATTAAAAGTAGACTCGGGTTTTAAACTGTAAATGTTGGAATCTGGGACTCTATATTCAGTATTATGCTTGAAGAAATCAGCTAATCTGATTTTTCTAAACATGTTGTGTATTTCCACCATGAGTTGAAATGTGCAGCAGCTAATAGAATTTTTACCTTGATGGAGGGACACACATTCAGACCTACAAAATCGCTGTTACCAGGTTTGTTAGCCAATGTAATAATTTTCATTTCAAGTTGGGTGAAATTAATTATACAATTTGACTGACAATTTTTTTTTTTACAATTTCATTTCACTTTTTGATTAAGAATAAGTTGTGGGGGTGATATGGCTATACCTATGGCCTATCACTAATACCATGAGTCCAAATATAAGTATACAAGGTAACTTTATCTTTGATAGATTCATTTTTTATTCAATAATAATTTCTTTTATACATTTGGACAGAATAATGAAGTTTCTTCTCCTTTCTTTTCCCGCCCCTCTATTTTTCTTTGAACAATTTCAGGAAACAACATCCGGTTTAATTATATCTGCACTAAAACTCTGTAACAGGTCTCTGAATGTGTGTCTAGAATATATAGATAATAGTGACCACTGAGGAAGGCCCTTAGGGGCCGAAACACGTTTGGTCTTCAGTTGTAAAGTATTTACCCATCATATGTATGTATAGTGGATAAGCTTTTATAGTCTGGTCTTAGACAAAGTAATTTTTAATCAGGAAAGTTTTAACATGTATACACCTTAATAAATATTTGTACTTTTATATATATATGGTTTAGCTTAGCCCTTTTTGGTTCGTAGTCATATCCTGGGTTGAGTCCCCCCCCCCTTTTCCAGTTTGAGTTTAACATAAGAATATAAGAGACGCCAATGTTGGATCAGGCCAAAGGCCCATCCAGTCCAACACTCTGTGTCACACAGTGGCCAGAAATACCAGGTGCCATCAGGAGGTCCAGCAGTGGGGCCAGGACACTAGGAGCCCTCCCACTGTTGCCACCCCCAAGCACCAAGAAGACAGAGCATCACTTGCCCCAGAGCCCCTATCTACACCTTGTGGCTAATAGCCACTGATGGACCTCTGCTCCATATGCCTATCTAATTCCCTTTTGAAGCCGTCCATGCTTGTAGCTGCCACCACCTCCTGTGGTGCCAAGTCCGATGTCTGCACCAGCGGGTGGTAGAACTTTTGGGGAGTGGGGTAGAGTGATGAGACACACTGACATCACACGAAAGTCACACAGAAGTGACATCATCTCACCGGGGACGTCACACAGTGACCCTCTCGGTTTTGGGGCAAAATTCTATTGTAAAATCGGCATCAAACCATAGGATTTTGCCCCAAAACCAGAGTGTCGTTGCACAACATCCCTGATGGGATGATGTGACTTCCATGTGACATCTGCACCTCAAGGATGTCACTCAGCAACATCGCTGTTTGGGGGCGGGGTTTCCTCCACCGGCCAGCAGGCCAGCAATGGGCAGATGTGCCAGAAACCGGGGGCTCCCCCACTCGGAACTGGGGAATGGCTGGCAACCCTAGGAGAGTTACTCCGGTTTAAGACCAATTAAATAAATGGCCTTAGACCACAGTAACTCTTCTAGAGATCGCATTGCAAATGGCCTAAATAAATGAATAAGAAATCAGCTGTGCCATCCGATATAAAGTCATGTCTATGAGAGGCAGTTTGGTGTAGTGGTTAAGTGTGTGGTCTTTAATCTGGGAGAACCAGGTTTGATTCCCCACTCCTCCACTTGCAGCTCCTGGATGACCTTGGGCAAGCCATAGTTCTCTCAGAGCTGTTCTCTCAAGGCCAGTTTCTGTCAAGAGCTCTCTCAGCCCCGCCTACCTCACAGGGTGTCTGTCTGTCGTGGGGAGGGGAAGGGAAAGGAGTGTGTGAGCCGCTGCGAGACTCCAAGTGAAGAGCGGGGTATAAATCCAATCTCCTCCTCCTCCTCCTCCTCCTCCTCTTCTTCTTCTTCTCCTTTTTCTTCATCAACAAGAAATTAACTCTGCCATCCAATACAGAGTTATGTCTATGACAGCCAGTTTGGTGTAGTGGTTAAGTGTGCGGACTCTAATCTGGGAGAACCGGGTTTGATTCCCCACTCCTCCCCTTGCATCTGCTGGATGACCTTGGGCAAGCCATAGCTCTGGCAGAGCTCTTCTCTCAAGAGCAGTCCTCGAATGAGCTCTCTCATCCCCGCCTACCTCACAGGGTGTCTGTTGTGGGGAGGGGAACGGAAAGGAGTTTGTAAGCCATTGTGAGACTCCGAGTGAAGGGCGGGGTAGAAATCCAATCTCTTCTACTTCTTCTACTAAATAAATAAATAAATAAGAAATTAACTGTGCTATGTGATACAAAGTTATGTCTCTTGAAATGGGGAGGGGAATTATCCAGTTTCTCAACTTTTGCAAAGTCCTTCTGTGCTGGGGTCACCAGCTCCCCCCTGGTTACCAGCAGGCGATGGGGAGCGGTAGGGTTCCCAGCTTCACGCTGGGAAACTCCTGGAGATTTGGGGATGGGGCCAGGAGAAGACAGGGAGGGCCCTCAGCGGGGTATAAATGCCATCGCGTCTACTGTCCAAAGCATCCATCTCCCCTGGGGGCACTGATCCCTGTAGTCTAGCTGTAATTCCAGGGGGATCCCCAGGTCCCACCTGGAGGCCGCCATCCCTATTCTGGGCCCATTGTGAAGTGCCTGCTTTTTCACCTAAAGATGTTTTATTCTTGCTTGGGCAGAAAGCCTGGTCGTGCAAAGATCCTGAAACGTCTCCCTCTTTCTCGTTTCTCCCTCTTTGTCCAATAGCTGCTTACCCTGCTGCCTATGGCCAGATCAGCCAAGCCTTTCCACAGCCGCCTCCCATGATCCCACAGCAACAGAGAGAAGGTGAGTCTCTCCGAAAGGACATTGCGCCGCTGGGGAACGGGCAGAGGAGGGCGACCAAGATGATTTGGGGGCTGGAGCCCCTTCCCTGTTAGGAAAGGCTGAAGCGTCGGGGGCTTTTCCGTTCAGGAGCAAGACAACGAAGGGGGGACATGAGCGACGCTCCCTCTAAGCTGTGGAGTCCTGTGAGCAAAAATTCTACTCTGTGAGCTACTGGCAGGAAAGTCGTGAGCGAGCGATTTGGCTGCTGCACAGATTAGTTTGCTCTGGAGCCATCCCGTCCCGAGCGAGGGCAAAAATGTGTGAGCCGGAGGCTAAAAATCTGTGCGCTGGCTCACACTGACTCAGCTTAGAGGGAACACTGGACATGAGAGAGGTTTCTAAAATGGCGCATGCAGGCCCATAGCGACAGTGGAGCACCTCGGGGCCTGGCCCCCCGGCTTACCACCAAGGGCCCCCCACTTCCCATCCAGCCCAGCCCCCTTGAGAAATCCTTATTTTATCTTTTTTGTGTCATACCACGCCATCACCCTCACCGACCCTGCCTGCTGGAGTCCCACCCCTGCCCTCAAGCTGTGACCTTGACCATCAGCCCCGCCCTCTGTTCCCATGACACCGGACAGGACACCGCTGGATGTAGTGTGCAGGGGTGGCCCCTGGCTTTATTTATTTATTTATTATATATTTATGTATTTATTTATATGTTCAATTTATAGCCCTCCCTCCCCGCAATGCGGGCTCAGGGCGGCTCACAATCATGCATAAGCCAGCGCGTAAAACACATTTTAAAACCATTTAAGACCATTTCTACAATATTACGACATTATTATCATTAGGTGCTCTGGATGTTCAGAATTGATCTTCCATAAAGATGGCGAATAATGCTGTTATAGCCACTCAGTGCCATCCGTTCCGCCTGGCGCTGTCATTCTTTCTCCCAGGGCCAGATGAAGATGGTACAGCCGTGGCGGCTCCTACTCAAACGCCTGGCGGAAGAGCTCCGTCTTACAGGCCCTGCGGAATTGTACAAGGTCCCGCAGGGCCCGGGTCTCCTTTGGGAGCTTGTTCCACCAAGTAGGAGCCGCCACCGAGAAGAGCCCCCTCCCCCAGAATTAAAAAAGTCCTGGCTACGGGCCTGGGTGCACGGGGTGGAGAGAGTTGGCAAAGGGTGTAGTGGCGTCGTGGTTAAGTGTGCGAACTCTAGTCTGGGAGAACCGGGTTTGATTCCCCCACTCCTCCACTTGCACCCGCTGGATGACCCTAGGCAAGCCACAGTTCTGACAAGAGCTGTCCTTGAAAAAGAGCAGTTTCTGTCAAGAGCTGTCTCAGCCCCACCCACCCCATGGGGTGTCTGTTGTGGGGAGGGGAAGGGAAAGGAGTTTGCAAGCCGCTCTGAGACTCCTTTGGGTAGTGAAGGGCGGGGTATGAATCCAATCTCTTCTTCTTCTTCTTCTTCTTCTTCTTCTTCTTCTTCTTCTTCTTCTTCTTCTTCTTCTTCATCTATGCCTTTGAGCCTCTAGGCCAGTTTGGTGTAGTGGTTAGGAGCCTGGACTCTAATCTGGGAAAGCCGGCTTTGATTCCCCCACTCCTCCACAAGCAGCTGCTGGAGTGACCTTGGGTCAGTCACAAGTTCTCTCAGAGCTTTTCTTTCAAGAGCAGTTTCTGTCAGAGCTCTCTCAGCCCCGCCTACCTCAGAGGGTGTCTGTTGTGGGGAGGGGAAGGGAAAGGAGTTCGTAAACCGCTCTGAGACACCTTCGGGTAGTGAAGGGCGGGGTATGAATCCAATCTCTTCGTCGTCATCTTCTTCTCCCTCTCTCAGAATACTAGAACTCGAGGGCATCCAATGATGCCAAAGGGCAGTAGGTTCAGGATGGAGAAAAGGCAATACGACTTTACACAGAGAGGGATTAAGATGTGGAATTCGCTGCCAGAGCATGCAGTGATGGCCACAGGAATAAACAGCTTTAAAGGGGCATTGGATAGATTCGTGGAGGTGGCTGAGGGGAACCTCCACATTCAGAGGCACTAATCCACTGAATCCCAGAGCCAGGAGCCAACATCAGGGGAACGCCTTGGCCTCTCTGCTCTGTTCTTGGCCCTCCAGAGGAACTGGCTGACGGGATGCTGGACTAGATGGACCACTGGTCTGATCCAGCAGGACTCTTCTGGTGTTCTTTTGAGTCTTTGGGATGCTGCTTTGACCACAGGCTAAGTTTTTCCCATAGTCCCAGGAGAGTGAAATTGGCAACCTGGAAGTGCTTTTGTCCTGGCTAGACACTTCCTTTGGAGGCCATGCCTGAGAAAATAAACATGGGTAGGGATGATCCTGGACATCCACTTGCATAAGACAGCCCAGTCCCCAGTGGGAACAGACTGGAAAGAGAGGAACAGTGGGACAAAAAATGGTGTTGGGTGAGAAGGTAGAGGGTATCCATGAGGCTTGTTAGGCCCACCCGTCAAGGGGCTGTGGGGGGAAGGGCCAAGGCTTGTTGGGAGAGCATCTTCTTGGCATGCAGAAGGTCCCAGGTTCAATCCCCACTATCTCCACCAGTTGAAAGGACTAGACAGTAGGTGATGTGAATGACCTCAGTGGCTTACTAGTAGAGCATCTGCTTGGCATGCAGAAGGTCCCAGGTTCAATCCCCACTATCTCCACCAGTTGAAAGGACTAGACAGTAGGTGATGTGAATGACCTCAGTGGCTTACTAGTAGAGCATCTGCTTGGCATGCAGAAGGTCCCAGGTTCAATCCCCACTATCTCCACCAGTTGAAAGGACTAGACAGTAGGTGATGTGAATGACCTCAGTGGCTTACTAGTAGAGCATCTGCTTGGCATGCAGAAGGTCCCAGGTTCAATCCCCACTATCTCCACCAGTTGAAAGGACTAGACAGTAGGTGATGTGAATGACCTCAGTGGCTTACTAGTAGAGCATCTGCTTGGCATGCAGAAGGTCCCAGGTTCAATCCCCACTATCTCCACCAGTTGAAAGGACTAGACAGTAGGTGATGTGAATGACCTCAGTGGCTTACTAGTAGAGCATCTGCTTGGCATGCAGAAGGTCCCAGGTTCAATCCCCACTATCTCCACCAGTTGAAAGGACTAGACAGTAGGTGATGTGAATGACCTCAGTGGCTTACTAGTAGAGCATCTGCTTGGCATGCAGAAGGTCCCAGGTTCAATCCCCACTATCTCCACCAGTTGAAAGGACTAGACAGTAGGTGATGTGAATGACCTCAGTGGCTTACTAGTAGAGCATCTGCTTGGCATGCAGAAGGTCCCAGGTTCAATCCCCACTATCTCCACCAGTTGAAAGGACTAGACAGTAGGTGATGTGAATGACCTCAGTGGCTTACTAGTAGAGCATCTGCTTGGCATGCAGAAGGTCCCAGGTTCAATCCCCACTATCTCCACCAGTTGAAAGGACTAGACAGTAGGTGATGTGAATGACCTCAGTGGCTTATTAGTAGAGCACCTGCTTGGCATGCAGAAGGTCCCAGGTTCAATCCCCACTATCTCCACTAGTTGAAAGGACTAGACAGTAGGTAATGTGAAAGACCTCTGCCTGAGACCCTGGAGAGCCACTGCCAGTCTGAGTAGACAGTAGTGACCTCGATGGACCAAGGCAGCTTCAGGTGTATGTATCCAAGGAAGCTCTTCATAATCCCGTATCCATATTTGAAAGCCTTTCCTATGTGCTATCCTCAAAGATCGAACAGGTTTTAAGTCTTAAACAAGTTTTAGCAGTCACAGACTCCTTCAGGGGGGGACATTCTCCACTGTTGCATACATCTTCCCGACTCACTAGCATGAATCACATGGAACTTCTTTTGCTCCGTCAAGTACCACGGAAGATCTGACCTGCTCTTTCCTTGGGAACCCACCTTGGCGAGTGGAGACTCAACAGTAGATGCCCTGGAAAGGGTTAGGACTACATAGTCCTTTGATCCCTTTGGGGGCTCAACTCTGCCACAGCCTCCTGGCCCTTAGGAGATCCGGGCGTCGTCGTGGATTGGCCATCCCTTTGAGCCAACGTCGTGGGGAAAATTATGCATAGCAGGTCTTCATCAGAGCCTTCGTTTCCCATTAATCCAAAAAGAAAATGTGGAGAGAGCAAGGGCCTTCAATCACTACGAGGCCCAGGAATTTTAATGAGCTTTAAATGGGCATCTGTCAGAATCCTGACTCGGCGGAACTACCCCTGCCAGCCAGGCGGATGAGTAATGGCCAATAAAAGGGGGGGGAGCACCTCCGTGAACTCCTCTCTCTAACGGGAAAGGCAAAGTTGTAATTTGCTGTGTTATGACACTATAATTATGCCCTGATGAAGAAAGTGAGAACATTAAAAAGAGCCTTCTCGTCTGCATAGCATGGCCCTCTGGCCCCGACTCCCCCCATAACAAGAACTGAATGGGTTTAACCCGTGATCTGCTGGGCCCCCAGGGCAGCCTCCACATAGGGCATGAGATGCAAGATGAAAGGCACAGAAAGATATGAAAACGGGGGGGGGGGATGCCTGTGCCCAAATTTAAACACCAATAATCAGGGGTCATTTCGTAGAAAAAGAGGTGCAGGTGCTCATTAGCATAACTTATTTGCATAGGCCACACCCCCTGACATCACCGGAAGTGTGCCAGAAGGCAACACCCACCACTCAGGCTCCACTGGACTGTTTTGGGTTTTTAGCTATTGGGGGGAGGGGAGAGAACGTGCAGATCTGTCCTCGCAGAGGAGGGAGAGCTTGTACCGGAATAAAACTTGGTCTTAAAGGTGCCACTGGACTGTTTTGGACCCGGGGGAGCTCTGCAACTTACCTGGCTGCTTCTTGCTCTGACTGAGGGCTGCTGGGAGCAGGGGGTGGGGCTTGTTGCATGTGCCCACCCCCTGGGCTCTTTACTGCCGGAGCTCCTCTCCTGTGCGCTCCTGCAGGAAATGACCCCTGACAATAATCAATTAATTTAACAGTGTTCCGTGCACCTCGGCGTCTAGTCATGCTGGCCACATGACCACGGAAACATCTTTGGGCAGCGCTGGCTCTTTGGCTTGGAAATGGAGATGAGCACTGCATCCCTAGAGTCGGATTCAGCTGGCTTTCGAGCAAGGGAAACCTTTACCTAAGACATATAAAGTACTTAGAACAAATTTTCCACAGACGACAGGTGGAAATTCACTGGTGAAGCTTTTCCTCTAATGAAAATGGTAAAATGCATCAGAATTTTGAAGGGAGGTTCCAAGAAATGATAGATTCTGAATTGGGAATCGCTGAGGATTGCTGTATTTGAATATGCTTTCTGGATGTCTGCATGTACGTTTGAAATGTTGAATCCAGCATGGATCTTGGGGAAAAATTATTGAAACGGGTTTAGAACTGGGGGTCCGTCAAGTCAGCTGGCAGAAGCACCAGTACATCCTTACAGATCAAGGACCTTTTTTGAATGTATTAAAAATTGTTTGCGGAAAAACTCCACCTGTGAATTTCTACCTGTATTCAACGTCACCAGTGAACTTCCACCTGTTATTCATGGAAAATTTGTTCTGAGGACTTTATGTGTCTTACTATTATTAAATTCGTTGATTATTGGTGTTAAAATTTGGGCACATGCATTTTTTTTCTTGTTTCTACATAGGGCATGGCATGTTTGGAATCCCTCCCTCCCTCCTTCTTTCTTTCCTCCTTCTCTCCTTCCTTTCCTTTCCTTTTCTTCCTTCTTTCTTTCTTTCCTTCTTTCTTTCCTTCCTTTCTTCCTTCCTTTCTTCCTTCCTTCCTTCCTTCCTTCCTTCCTTCCTTCCTTTCCTTTCCTTTCCTTTCCTTTCCTTTCCTTTCCTTTCCTTTCCTTTCCTTTCCTTTCCTTTCCTGCTTTCTTTCTTTCTTTCAAAAAGGACAATTTTCTGAACAAGACTTACAGCCTGCACTCAAAATTAATTGGACGTATTGGTTTATTTTGTTTCTTGACTCTATTTTCATTTGCTTTTTTATATAACTTTCGCCCCAGTGGGGACCCAGAACGGCTTACATCATTCTACTCTTCCATTTGATCTTTATTTATTTATTTATTTTTTGTTTGTTTGTTTGTTTTCCATTTATCCAGTTTATATCCTGCCCTCTTCGCAGGGCAGGCTCAGGGTGGGTTACATCAGATTTAATAAAAATGCAATATATAAATACAAAGGAATTGGTAAAAACAGAATAAAAACACTAAAATACAAAGGAATTGGTAAAAACAGAATTAAAACACGAATAAATTACAACTCTATCCTCCAGCCGGTGCAGTCGTCCTTAGAATTAAGTCTCATAGATGCCATCTCAGGTAAGCCGTTCTGACCCACTGAGGGGAGACCCAAAAAATAAGGAGGGACGTCTGTCACTCTAGTTAAAAGCCTGGCGGAAGAGCTCCGTCTTGCAGGCCCTGCGGAACTGTAAAAGGTCCCCTCAAATGACTGCCATTTGAGGGGAAAACTCTATGCTTTCTCTATGTTTTCCCCTCAAATGGCTGTGGCCC
>NW_015174331.1:172843-174009 GCF_001447785.1 Gekko japonicus | reverse complement strand
CTAGGGTTGCGGTGCTCATCTCCGTTTCAAAGCCGAAGAGCCAGCGCTGTCCGAAGACGTTTCCGTGGTCATGTGGTCGGCACGACTAAACGCCGAGGTGCATGGAACGCTGTTACCTTCCCACCCAAGTGGTCCCTATTTATCTACTTGCAATTTCTTGCTTTCGAACTGCTAGGTTGGCAGTCAAGAGCTGGGGCCAGAGACGGGAGCTCACTCCGTCATGTGGCACTCGGGTCTCGAACTACTGAACTACCGACCTTCCAGTCTGCAGCTCAGCATTTTAGCCACTTGAGCCACTGCAGGGTCAAATCCTCACTCTGCCATCGAAGATTTCTTAGGCCAAACAGGGACCAAAAAGGGGGGGAGAAAAAAACCTGAACCTAAAACTTAGAATCCAGAACCTGACAATGTTAGTCAAATGCAAGAACGGGGGCCAATATTAAAAACTTAATGAAAGAAATATATTAAAAAATACATGTATTTATTAATCACCAATGTTAAAATTATATAAGTGCCCAATCACACGTTATGTATAAATAAGAAACGATAAAACACAAGGGCTGATAAATCTGACCTGACGCATTTCAGCCTACATAGGCCTTCCTCAGAGGTCAATAGTGAGGAACATATTAGCTATTGTACAAATATAATACAATCATATAAATACGAAGTATACATTCAATAAGGACCAGAAGCAAGTTGTTTCAAGATAAAACCACCAGGCACAGAGTAAAAAGTACATATGAGGTCTCTAAAAGTGCAATCACATGCCAAGTGGTTCTCAGATATAAACTTCTGGTCCAGGAATCGCCTTCCTATGGTTGTAGAGCCAAATTGTCCTCAAGCAAAGAGCAGCAAACCCATACGAGCTCATTAACATAACTCAGCACAACTTATTTGCATAGGCCACACCCCCTGACATCACTGGAAGTGTGTCAGAAGGCAACACCCACCGCTCAGGCTCCACTGGACTGTTTTGGATTGCTAGCTATTGGGGGGGGGGGACGTGCAGATCTGTCCTTGCAGAGGAGGGAGAGCTTGTACCTGGATAAAACTTGGTCTTAAAGGTACCACTGGACTGTTTTGGATTGCTAGCTATTGGGGGGGGGGGACGTGCAGATCTGTCCTCGCAGAGGAGGGAGAGCTTGTACCCGAATAAAACTTGG
>NW_015174331.1:161077-172829 GCF_001447785.1 Gekko japonicus | reverse complement strand
TGGGGGGGCGGGGGGGGGCTCTGCAGCTTACCTGGCTGCTCCTTGCTCTGACTGAGGGCTGCTGGGAGTAGGGGGTGGGGCTTGTTGCACGTGCCTGCCCCCTGGGCTCTTTACTGCCGGAGCTCCTGTGCTCTCCTGCAGGAAATGACCCCTGCCCCTGAGTATTGTCACTTTGCATCCTGACTCCGTTCTTTCTTTGCAAGACACCTCCCAACCTAACACTGAGATATAAGGACTCAGGGATCTCCATTCCGACTTGTATATGACGAAGGGAGTCTCGTTGGTTTCTAAGGTGCTGCTGGACTCGAATCGAGCCGACCGAGGTCTCAGGGCAGGGAATTTTTTAAAAAAATCTGGGGAAACCAACCGAGTGAGCTTCCGCGGATCATGTGCTCCTTCCCTCACTGGGATGTTTTGTCTTCTTTCTCTCTCCCTCTCCCCCCTCCATCCCCCACAGGACCCGAGGGCTGCAACCTGTTTATCTACCATCTGCCCCAGGAGTTTGGGGACGCAGAGCTGATGCAGATGTTCCTGCCATTCGGTAATGTCATCTCCTCGAAAGTGTTTGTGGATCGGGCGACAAACCAAAGTAAATGCTTTGGTGGGTAAAGATAACAAAACAATTAGATTCATCCAGGAAAGGAACTTTCTCTGAACTACTTTGAGTTTATTATTATTATTATTATTATTATTATTATTATTATTATTATTATTATTATTATTATTATTATTATTATTATTATTATTATTATTATTATTATTATTATTATTATTTTTGCAAACGGCTGGTTTTTTATTTTTTTTGGGTAATTTTACTTAGCTGATTTTTCTCTTCCGTTTCCTTTTATTAATCGATCTTTTGTCCCCCCCTCCCCGCTGCTGCCTCCCCCACCTCCCCCTGCTCCCTTCTTACTGTCAAAGTATTTTAAAAACCCGGTATGCCCTGCTACAGAGAGGGTCGCTGATTCCGGGATACTTTGGGACAGAATCCCGAATCCTGGTTGGAAGGGGGAAATTGCCGTGCATTCGCGGGAAGGGGAAGATCAGGGAGCACACGTGGACTGGGGGGCAGGGGGGGAGCAGACGGTCGTCCCGCCAGAGCCCGTGCAGGAGAGGGGCAGAGCCGCCCTGTGGCCAGGTGCGGTTCCTCAGCCGGCGGGTGAGGCACAGGGCTGGTGGATCTGAAGTAGGCCAAAAGGCCGTTCCCTTGGCCAGAGATGGGGGGAGGGGCTGGGGGTCCAGTTTACGAACGCATGCCGGAGGGTGAGCATGTGATCCTAGTGTTTTTAATTCTCTACAGGTTGTCCCCCATCTTCCCTCCTCCCTTCCCCCCCCCTGTGCTGCGGTGAAAATGTTATGGATGCTCTGTTGTTATGTGGGGTGGAGTCTCCTCCAATTTCATTCATCCCACCTCCTGCTTGTCCCTCCGCCATTGCCATTTCCCCCAAGCCCCCGAACAGGAACACCCTCCCCTCGGCCTTTTCTCCCTGGCACTTAATCTTCAGTTTAGCAGCCTTCAGGGCCTTTTCTTCTTCCTTCTCCACTGCCAGCAAAAAGCGCATTCACACAACCTTTTCTTTACCGGCTATCAACCTTTCTGCTGCCTGGAGATAGCTCCCCCCACACACACACGCCGTTCTTTGAGCAGGCTAATCCCGAGAGCGAAGTCGAGAATCACGAGAGGCTGAAAGGCCTTCAGAAACATAGGCCAAACCCATACGAGCAGATTAACCTCAGAACCAAATCACATTCCCCGAACGGTGGTCTGAAATGTGAGCGGAGAGAGCAAGGAAAGAGCATGAACGTGCTGCCGCGGCGAGGCGGTGACGCAGCTCTGTGCCTTGGGCCCGAGCCCTGATTTAATGATGTGGCAGAACATGCGGTATAGACGTCAGGCTGGAAACAGACTTCCTAGGATTAATTTAATTTAAAAAGGCTCGTGGACAGTGGTGAAGAAATCAGATTGCCAACGTGATTTGGGCAATCCAAGATCAGAAAAGCTGAGTTCTTGTTGTATAAAAGTCAACTGTGTCCCTATTAGGGCTGCCAAGTGGGGGCGGGTGGTGGGTATACCCCCGCTTTGGAGGCCCGATTTCCGCCGCCGCAGAATCGGGCTCCGGGGGGAACCCCACCCCGGCGTGTGCGTCACCAGGAAGTGATGTTATGACACCGGGCACGCTGGGGGCAGGGCCACGACCATCCGAGGGGAAACTCTATGGTTTGCGCGCGCACACTCCGGGATCCACCCGGGAGTCCCCCGCTGCAGAGGTAAGTTATACTTGGCAACCCTAGTCACTATGGTCCTTTCCACTTTTGCCTGCCAATCTGGATTTGCTCAGTGTTCAAGTCGAGGCAATCTAAGTCCAGGGCAAAACAACATCCAAATAACCCAGGGCAACAGCAGGCTGAAACCGGGCTGACCAATTAATGGAGGGAATATAATGCAGAATGGTGGGGGGGGGGACTCGGAATAAAAAGTAGGTTGAACTTGATTTTTAGTGCAGAATTTGGGGGGGAACTGGATTAAAAAGACAATTAGATTCAATTTTAGTGCGGAATTGCTTGGAGGACACCGCAGTGGATTAAAAGGAGAGTGCAGAAAAGGGCCTGGGTCAGTAGAGCTTGGAGAATGCTGAGGGTGCTGCAGAGTGTCAGTTCCTGTGTGCCTTCACTGATTCAGGATGCATAGAAAACTACAACTCCCACCATGCACCCTGGCCAGAACTGAAGTCTCCAGTTCGTGAAACATGGAGGCTGACTTCTCCTGCCTACCATAAAAATAAAACAAAGCTTCAGGGTGGGGCCTAGAGTTCTCCTGGAATTACAACTGCTCTCCAGACTACAGAGATCAGTTTCCATGGAGGAAATGGCAGCTTCGGAGGGCAGCCTGCATTGTACCATAGAGTCTAGAAGAAAGAGAAGTCACGGAGGGACGTGACAGCCCCTCTGAGCTCCCTCCCATTCCCAAACTCTGCCCTCCCCAGACACCACCTCCAAATTTTCAGGAATTTCCTAAGCCAGACTTGACAGTTCTGTTCCTGCCTCCAATGAGCCATCTACTCTGCCGATGATCCTCTCTTCACAAGTTTGCTTGGAAGGGAAATGGAAAGAGAATTAGCATTCAAGATTGGTTTCCCAAGATATCTTGGATGTGGCTCTGAAAGACCCAGGTTTCTCCACCCCTACCCCCATCCAAGGGTTTTTATGCATTCTCATTTTCCTCACTTGTAAGTTCCTTTTTCTTCACTGGGGGGGTTCCCTGTTCCAAGTGTGTGTTGCTCCCCCTAGTGGACAATGTTATATTACATTGGTTTGTGTCCGGTATAAAAACCGGGAGCACTCACTGGAGAAGACCCTGATGCTTGGAAAGATTGAAGGTCAAAGAAGACGGGGACGGCAAAGGATGAGATGGTTAGACAGTGTCATCGATGCAACGAACATGAAGTTGAGCCAACTTCAGAGGACGGCAGAAGACCGGAAGGCCTGGAGAGAGCTCGTCCATGGGGTCGCGAAGAGTCGGACTCGACTGTGCGACTGAACAACAACAACAACATGCTGGACATAAACTGATGTAATACCGAATCGACCACTAGAGGGTGCAAAACGCATGCAGATACAGGAACTGACACGCAAGGAAAATGAGAATTCTCCAAGAAAACGCTGGACTCAGTCAGGAGAAACTTACCGATCACAAATGACAATGCCATTGCTCAAACCTGTATATGCACCCTTCAAAACTGAGGTTTCTGTAAGCACAGAAGCAGTGAATCACATATACCCAAACCCTGACAGCTCTTATAGTCTCGACATAGATTTCAGCACTATTTTCAGTCATGGGGTTTCAGTGGCCCCATGGTCTGAAAACTTCTTGGAAGACCAGGATGGATCCATTATTCTTAAAAGGTTTTGACCACCATGAACGCGTAACCAAAAAGAGTGAACAAGAATTTTGGGACAGCTAGGTTTCAGTCCAATAGTACCTTATGTACCAAGAAAGGGGGGGGCGTGCCTGAGCTTTATAAAGTCCAAAGTCCCTTTGTCAAAGAACGTTGACTTTCAAAAGCCCATACTCCCAAAAAGCCTTGTTGGTGGATAAGGTGCTTCTGGACTCCGGTCCGGCTGTTCTACTGGAAACCAACATGGCTACCCTCTGAAAGTATCTTGGGCGGACTCATGTTGGCCATTCCCAACTGGTCTACTACCGCGTGTTTCAGCTTGACCTGTCTGAATTTACCTGCTTTGGTTGCATGCAGATTGTTTGCCTCTGTTTGAAATGGAATAGACAGAGCCCGCCCCGCCCTGGATGGCCCAGGCTATCCCGGTCTCGTCAGATCTCAGAAGCTAAGCAGGGTCGGCCCTGGTTAGTATTTGGATGGGAGACCATCAAGGAGGTCCGGGGTCGCTGCACAGAGGCAGGCAGTGGCAAACCACCTCTGAACGTCTCTTGCCTTGAAGATCCTACGGGGGTTACCATAAGTTGGCTGCGACTTGACAACCCTTCCCACCACCACCGACAGAGCCCAGCCCATAAGGGCAATGAAAGAGGCATCTCAGTCCTCCATAGAGAGGGGAGACCCTGAGAGGTGTATATGTAGGCTTGACCTGAATGTCATAAAGGCATCACTAGTGGCTTACCATGGGGTGCAGACACTTGGTCAATTGATTGTCCTGTATTATCCTTCCAAGGAAGATTATAATGGTGCGATTTTCCTGCTCCCCCATATTTCTGACCCCCAACCAAAGTGGAATAAATTCCTCAGCATGATTGTCTGGACAAGGCAACCCATTTTGGCGAGTGTGTGACACAGAGTTTTGGACTGGATGGCCCATTGGCCTGCTCCAACATGGCTTCTCTTATGTTATTAAGAGCAGAGGTCTATGGGTGGTTGTTAGCCACAAGGTATAGATGGAACACTCTGTCTGGGGCAGTGATGCCCTGTATTCTTGGTGCTTGGGGGGCCACAGTGGGAGGGCTTCTGGAGTTCTGGCCCCGCTGGTGGACCTCCTGATGGCACCTGGGTTTTAGCCACTGTGTGACACAGAGTGTTGGACTGGATGGGCTATTGGCCTAATCCGACATGGCTTCTCTTATGTTCTTATAGCTGAAACGCTCTGTCTGGGGCAGTGATGCCCTGTATTCTTGGTGCTTGGGGGGCCACAGTGGGAGGGCTTCTGGAGTTCTGGCCCCGCTGGTGGACCTCCTGATGGCACCTGGGTTTTAGCCACTGTGTGACACAGAGTGTTGGACTGGATGGACCATTGGCCTGATCCAACATGGCTTCTCTTATGTTCCTCTTATTTATGTGGGCATTACAGTAAACCTGAGAAGCCACCAGAATTCACCTAAAGCTGCTTTTGCTGGGAGGAGAAAAGAGGAAGGGATAGAGGACAAGCTGACTGGTCCCTGGTGGGGAGCAACCTCCCAACCCCATCACCTGGCTCCTTCTGTCATACTAGAGCCCCAAGATTTGGAAATAAGAAGGATGCCAAACTGGCACCTGCGAGGAGGAATCCCCACAAATGCCTCCCTCTCCCTCTTCTTAAGCCACAATCCTCCTATTTGTAGTCTACTCTGCAGTGGCAGCCTGAAGGTCTTCCATGGACAGAAGGTCCTGCTCCATTCCAGAGAGAAGCCACAGTTGCAATCTTGCTTTCGGTGGGCTTCGGCACACGGATCAGCCAAGAGTCTCATGAAGGTGGGAGATGAATTTCTAACAAGGGTGTACAACTGTTATAGATCAGCTGGATTCAAGCCCAGTGGCACCTGGGAGACCAATAAGATTTTCAGGGTATGAGCTTTCAAGAGTCAAAACTTCATTGGCCAGGTACCGCCATTAAAAAAACTTCGTCAAATTCAGGTATTGACTCTCTAAAGCTCATACCGCAAAAATCTTGTTGGCCTCTGAGGTGTTCCTGGACTCGATTCTAGTTGTTCCTCTGCAGAAGGTCCCAGGTTCTATCCCCAGCATCTCCGATTAAAAAGGACAAGGCAGCAGGTGATGTGAAAGACCTCCGCCTGAGACCCTGGAGAGCTGTAAAGAGGGGCTGTGGCTCAGTGGCAGAGCCTCTGCTTGGCAGGCAGAAGGTCCCAGGTTCAATCCCCAGCATCTCCAATTCAAAAGGACCAGGCAGGAGGTGATGGGAAAGACCTCCGCCTGAGACCCTGGAGAGCTGTAAAGAGGGGCTGTGGCTCAGTGGAAGAGCCTCTGCTTGGCAGGCAGAAGGTCCCTCAATCCCCGGTATCTCCAGTTAAAAAGGACCAGGCAGCAGGTGATGAAAGACCCCTGCCCAAGACCTTGGAGAGTTGCTGCCAGTCTAGGTAGGCAATATTGACGCATGCAGAAGGTCCCAGGTTCAACCCCCGGCATCTCCAGTTAAAAAGAACCAGGCAGGAGGTGACGGGGAAAGACTCAGTCTGAGACCCTGGAGAACCACTGCTAGTCTGGGTCCGATTCAGTAGAAGGCAGCTTCTTACGGAGAGGGGCCATGGCTCAGTGGTAGAGCATCTTCTCAGCACCCAGACAGCCCCAGGTTCAGTCCCCAGCATTTCCAGTTAAAAAGGACCAGGCAGGAGGTGATGGGAAAGACCTCTGCCTGAGACCTCTGAGTAGACAATACTGTGCAAGGATCTGATTCTAGATAAAGCCGCTTCGTGTGTTCAGTATGCCAGAGTTGCCTCTCCCCACTATGGTTAAACCTTAGCAAGCCGGCGTGTATCTTCAGAGAGAAGAAGTACTCGCGACAGTTATGACACAGTGCGCTATTGGGGGGGGGGGGACATGCAGATCTGTTGTCGCAGAGGAGGGAGAGCTCGTACCTAAATAAAACTTGGTCTTAAAAGTGCCACTGGAATGTTTTGGGCCAGGGGGGGGTTCCTGCAGCTTACCTAGCTGCTTCTTGCTCTGACTGAGGGCTGCTGGGAGCTGGGGGTGGGGCTTGTTGCATGTGCCCGCCCCCTGGGCTCTTCACTGCCGGAGCGCCGCTCCTGTGCGCTCCTGCAGGAAATGACCCCTGCCTGTGATCAAACTTATCCTTATTATCACGAATTTTGGGCTCAGCTGGCAATGCATAAAAAAGGGGGAGAAAAGATTTTTCTCATGGGGTCTCAGGAAGCCCACCCTTCGGCTTTGCACACTCATATCCCAACTGGGTGCATTTTGAACACATACACGTGAAGCTACCTTATACTAAATCGGACCATCAGTCGATCAAAGTATTGTCACCTCAGACTGGCAGCAGCTCTCCAGGGTCTCAGGCACTTCACCTACCGCCTTTAAACTGGAGATGCCGGGGATTGAACCTGGGACCTTCTGCATGACAAGCAGAGGCTTTGCCACTAAGCTACAGTCCCTCCCTTGGTCCAACAAGACCTGTATTGTCTACACAGACTGGCTGAGGCTCTCCAGGGTCTCAGGCCAGAGGTCTTTCACATCACTTACTGCCAGATCCTTAAACTGGAGATGCCGGGGATTGAACCTGGGACCTTCTGCATGCCAAGCAGAGGCTCTACCGCTGAGCCACGGCTCCTCCACAATCCCTGATCACCAGAAGACTGCAAAATGGATGACACCAAGTCTGAAACTTTGCATTAAAATAGAAGATCAAAATGTGAATGCAAGTAAAAATGAAATTGAGGACTATCATTAAAAATACAGAGAGGCTCTAACCTAAGGAATAGTTATCAAATCGACTGGACAAGTTCAACATCAACGCATTGCCTTTTTAAAAGTAGGAAACCAACAAAACTCCCTCTTGCTTAATCCAGGATGGAGATCATAGAATCACAGAGTTGGAAGGAATCACCTTCTCCAGGGTCATCTAGTCCAACCCATAAGAACATAAGAGAAGCCAATGTTGGATCAGGCCAAAGGCCCATCCAGTCCAAAATCTGTCACACAGTGGCCAAAAATACCAGGTGCCATCAGGAGGTCCACCAGTGGGGCCAGGACATTAGAAGCCCTCCCACTGTTGACCCCCCCCAAGCACCAGGAAGACAGAGCATCACTTGCCCCAGACCCCCTATCTATACCTTGTGGCTAAGAGCCACTGATGGACCTCTGCTCCATATGCTTATCTAATTCCCTCTTGAAGCCGTCCATGCCTGTAGCCGCCGCCACCTCCTGTGGCAGTGAATTCCATGTGTTAATCACTCTTTGGGTGAAGAAGGACTTCCTTTTATCCATTCTAACCCGACCGCTCAACAACCCCTTACACAATTCAGGAAATTCACAACTACCTCCCCCACCCCAACCCCAGTGACTCCTGCTCCATGCCCAAAAGAAGGCTAAAAGAAAAAAAAACCCTCCAGGATCCCTGACCAAACTGGCCTGGAGAAAAATTGCTTCCTGACCCCAAAGTGGTGATCAGCATTTCCCTGGGCGTGTAAGAAAGATGCGCTGTGAGATGTGGCATCTGAACAGGCACGCCACAGACAGTAAGGCAGCGGGGATCAAGGGCCTCTGCCTTGGGGCATGCATCCGATTTATGCACCCAGGTCCGGACAGAGCAAGTGCGTCTCTCCTAGAAGCCTCCCTTCCTCTCACTCCAGATCAGGCGCCTCTGGAAAACCCAGACGGAAAATATAACATCGACTCCCTTCCCCAATGTTCTGCCAGTTCTTCTAGGGTTACTGAAATGCCATTTTTAAAAAATATTGTTGCAGTCCCATAGCCAGGATTTTTTAAATTTGGGGAGGCATTTAAATTAGTGGGGGGGCACCCCGCACCCCCCCCCAGGGAGTGCCACAAAATAAAAAATTGGAAGTCGGGGGGGGGGCCTGGGCTGGATGGGAAGTCGGGGGCCCTTGGCAGTAAGTCGGGGGGCAGGCCCCGAGATGCCCCGCTGTGGCTATAGGCCTGGGGGCCAAGGTCCTTGGAAGATTTCAGATTCAAAATGGGGGTTCCCTGTGTTGTTCCTGTTGGAGAGCTGCTGCTAGGTTTTTGATGAGATACAGACAGATGGCACTTGCTGTGTCTGATATTACACAGTGCTTTATTGACTGAAGTTGTCATTAGCTACGTTTTGGCACTCACACTGGTCAACAGAAATGCAGGACACAAATACTTTAATATATATATATATATATAGTGCATGCAAGCAAATGCGTCCCCAGCAGAGCAAAACCAAGGCGGGGGATAAGCCATACACCACAGTCGACTTCCGGTGATGTCAGGGGGTGTGGCATATGCAAATGAGTTATGCAAATGTGTTATGCTAATGAGCTCCTGCACCTCTTTTTCTACGAAATGACCCCTGCGGGCCTGTATTGCTGTGTGGTTGGTCAGCCCTGAGCTGAACAGCCCAGGCTCGCCTGATCTCAACAGACCTGACAAAAATGGGATCGCCTGGTGCAATGACATCACCTCTGGGTGACATCATTGCACTGGGCACATTGGGTGTGGACGGAGCTGCTCGGGGGTGGGGCTCCCCTGCCAACCAGCTGGTTGGCGATGGATTGGGGGAAACCTCACCCACATTGGGGGGATTTCAACCCTAGGGTTGCCAAGTCAATTTTTCTTACCGGGCCACGCCCCCAACGTGATTGACGTGGTTGCGTCACCTCCAGTGACGCAGCCACGCTGTGCTTGGGGGGGGCGGAGTTCCCCCTGTGGCCCAATTCCGTGGCGGCGGGAATCGGGCCTCGGAAGCGGGGGTTTACCCGCCCCCACTTGGCGGCCCTATCTCAACCCTAGGGCAGTTGCTTTTGCTTAAAGTGCTGTCAAGTTGCAGCCAACTCATGGGGACCCCCTTGGGATTTCAAGGCGACAGACGTTCAGAGGTGTTTCGCCGTTGCCTGCCTCTGCAAAGCAAACCTGGACTTCCTTGGTGGTCTCCCATCCGAGTATTCACCAGGGCTGACGTTGCTTAGCTTTCGCGATCAGGCTAACCTGGGCCATCCGGGTCCGGGCTATAGGGCAATAATCGCACGGTATCCAACATTGTACGGTTCTAGCTTAGAAGGGTAAGTGGGTTGTTACTCTAAAACAGAATTCAGCGTTCAAGTACGGAGAAGGAATGGCTTCTGTCCCTGACGGGTGCCGGGAAATGCAGCTGTCTGTCTTGGCCTGAAACCGCAGGGGCAGATGGGACGTGGGTGGGGTTGCCAGGCCCTTACTGCATTCCAGCAGGAGCTCCAGTCTTCTTCTTGGAGTCCTTTGGCATGCACGCCGTGATGATGTCACCCTGAAGTGATGTCATTGCGAAGGGCGTGTTGCACCGGGGACACTAGCCTTTGGAGGGGGACTCTATGGTTACCATAGAGTTTTCCCCAAATGCTAGAGCGCCCCCCACACGATGTGCCTGGTGCAATGACATCACCTCTGGGTGACATCATTGCACTGGGCACATTGGGTGTGGACGGGGCTGCTCGGGGGTGGGGCTCCACTGCCGACCAGCTGGACGGCGATGGATTGGGGGAAAACCTCACCCACATTGGGGGGGATCTCAACCCTAAACTAGAGTTGCCCTTCCCCTGTAGATCTCCCAGAATTACAAATGATCTCCAGACTACAGAGATCAGTTCCACTGGAGAAAATGGCTGCTTTGGAGGGTGGACTCTATGATATACCATAGATTCTTGGTGAAATACCTTCTCAAGTTCTCCCCTCCACAAGTTCTGCCCCCAAATCTCCAGGAATTTCTCAGCCTAGAGTTGGCATCCCTGGCCCGGAGGGAACATTTTTGTGGTCCTGTTTAGTCTCACCTTCATCCAAATTCAGAGTCGATGAGAACGGACAACCAGAGGAGAAAACGGCTTGGTGGTCCATCCGGGGTCCCTTGTGGCGTGGGCCGCAAAAAAACTTGGCCAAATACCTTGCTTCAGAGAAGGCCTCCCGTGGCCGCAAACCCTGGCCTTTCCGTGACCTTCTGCGGAACATTTTAATCCATGCTGGCGCATCTTTTTATCCACGGCAGCTGTTAACGCCAATAACGGTGGGAGGGAAAAACGCTCCAGTTGGAGGGGAAGGTATGAATGAAAAATAGAGGCCCATAAAACTTCTCGCCCTCCGCCCACGTCCTGTAATGGCTCCAAGCAATCAGGGGAGGTTTTCGGGAGGGAGGCAGCCCGCCGGGAGGGGGGAGAGGGGGAAGAGCCGGAGAAGTATTAGGGCCGAGAGCCACTATTCATTTTACAAACTATAATTAATTTGATGTTTAGATTAATTTCTGATGCGCTCTCAAAGGTGCACGGAAAGCATTTTTCCTTTATTATAATGTTGATTGCTTATTGGGGAGATAAATCTAACTGTCAGTTATGCACCGACTTCCCAAAAAACTTTCAGACCTCGCAAGCATGTCTGCAGAAGGAACAGCTGTTTGCGACTCGGCAGTTAAAGGGACAGGCGGGCCTTTTCCCAGCCGCCCACGGCAAAGACGGGCGCACCCGGCTCTCCTTCCTGGTGACTGCAAAGGTTATGTTACAAAAGAGATGTGAAAAATCTATGAGTCAGTGGATTTTAGGCCCAGTATGGCGACTCGCCAAGGAAAGAACATTTCTCGCCCTTGTAGTTAAGAAGCGAAATCCGAAAATGCTCTGGCAGGGCCTGCAACCGAAAACCTCATTAGGGTTACCGGGCAGTGACAACTGGTGGGAGGGTTGCAGGGGGAGAAAACTTAAAAAGAAAAACAGGGCTTCATCTGTTTCCAGAAAGTTCTTTCCATAGAGTTCCTGGCGATTCCTAGAGCTACCAGGAAGTGGCAAAGGGTGGCTCTAGGAACTGTCGGAAGCTCTGTGGTAAAAATGGGACGTTCT
>NW_015174331.1:145752-161013 GCF_001447785.1 Gekko japonicus | reverse complement strand
CAAGGTTTGCCATTTTCCTGCCGAAGTGGAAGATCTCTTGCCCCCAGCTCCTGTTGCCTGCTGACACTCATGCAGCCAGTGGGAGGGGAAAAAAATAATCCCTGTTGGTGCAGTGCAGTTCCATCACTTCCGGGGGAAACCCAGAAGTGAGGTCATGCCACTCTAAGAATTGACAGAAACTTTATGGTTTTACCATGGAGTTTGCAGTGATCCCTAGAGTGGTGTGATGTCTCTTCTGGGTTTTCGACAGAAGTGGTGCAACACCCGTCACCCCTTCTACATCCCTGTTCCTTCCCAGGCTCTTGCCAGTTGCCCGCTGCTGGCTGGCAACTCTAGGACCAACTCTGCTTTTTTACTTATTCGTGTAATCTACCTGAGAGAGAGGAGCATTTTACATAAGACAAATCTCCATAATTGCCCACTACCATACAAATCCTACCAATGCACAGTGACAGAGGAGGGACCGAAATGAATAGCTGGTTTGAGAATATCCTCTCCACTTCCTTCCAAAAGCGACGGAATGAATTGAGTGTAAATTATACGTGTAACGTGCAAGCTAGTTTCAGAGGGTGGCTATGTCGGTCTGTGGTAGAACTGCTAAATTCAAGTCCTGGAGCACCTTAGAGACCAACACAATTTTGGGGGTATAAGAATATAAGGCCTGCTGGATCAGACTAGCGAGGGTCCATCTAGTCCAGCATCCCGTCTCACACAGGGGCCAACCAGTTCATCTGGAGGGCCAACAACAGGGCAGAGAGGCCGAGGCCTGTCCCTGAGAAGAACCTCAGAAGAGTCCTCCTGGATCAGACCAGTGAGGGTCCATCCAGTCCATCATCCCGTCTCACACAATGGCCAGCCAGTTCCTCTGGAGAGCCAACAACTGGGAAGAGGCTGAGGCCTTCCCCTGAGAAGAACATCAGAAGAGTCCTGCTGGATCAGACCAGCGAGGGTCCATCTAGTCCAGCATCCTGGCTCACACAGGGGCCAACCAGTTCCACAACAAGGCATAGAGGCCAAGGCCTTCCCCTGATAAGAACATCAGAGGAGCCCTGCTAGATCAGAGCAGTGGTCCATCTAGTCCAACCTCCTGTCTTACACAGGGGCCGACCAGATCCTCTGGAGGGCCAACAACAGGCCATAGAGGCCGAGGCCTTCCCCTGAGAAGAACGTCAAAAGAGTTCTGCTGGATCAGACCAGCGAGGGACCATCTAGTCTAGCATCCTGTCTCACACAGTGGCCACCCAATTCCTCTGGAGGGCCAACAACATGGCATGGAGGCCAATGCCTTCCCCTAATGTTGACTCCTGGCTCTGGGACCTAGAGGATTAGTGCCTCTAAATGTGGAGGTTCCCCTTAGATGGCATGGCTTGTCGCCAGTACTAGACTAATCCTCCATGAATCTATCTAATCCCCTTTTAAAGCTGTTTATTCCTGTCGCCATCACTCCATCCTCTGGCAGTGAGTTCCACATTTGGACCATAGAGTTCTCAGGCTGATTGCTAGAGCATCGCCCAGTGACAGGCCCAGCAAGATGATGTCACCTCCAGGCGATGTCATCACACCGGGCACATCGGCCCAATCTGGGCACTTTGGGGGCGGGGTTTCCCCGGCCGGCCGGATCCAGACCGACGAATTGGGGGCCCTTAGAGCAGGCAATCCCCCCCCCGGGGGACCTGGCAGCCCTATATCCCACCCTTGTCTCAGAGTGGCTTACAAACGCCTTTCCCTTCCCCCTCCCCACCACAGACACCCTGTGAGGCATGTGGGGCCAAGAGAGCTCTTTCCAGAATTGCCCTTTCAAGGACAGCTCTCGTCAGAACTACGGCTTGCCCAAGGTCACATCAGCAGGTGCAAGTGGAGGAGTGGGGAATCAAACCCGGTTCTCCCAGATAGGAGTCCGCGCACTCAACCACTACACCAAACTGGCTCAAGAGGACTTCAGCCTGCCCCTGGATGTTTTGATGGCTTGGATCCCACAAGGAGATAAGTCAGGCAGAAGAGCTGAAGGAAGCAGGAGAAGAGGATCTTGGGCAAAGGAAGAACAAATGGGAAAGTGAGTCCCCTGGAGGGATGGGGAAAAGACAGGTAGAGCCTGAAAGTCTTTCGCCATCCTACTGTGAGACAGGCGATTATTTTGCAGGTATCGTTCGCACAAAGGTGTAACTAAGAGAGAAGAAGGTGACCAGGCAGTGGAAACTAAGCTGGTCTCCATCCCACCCTCCATCTTCTCTGCATCGTTATTTCAGAGGGTAGCCGTGTTGGTAGAGTTGCCACCTTCCAGGTGGCGGCTGGAGATCTCCTGGGATTGTCGCAACTGATCTCCATGTGACAGAGATCAGTTCTCCTGGAGAAAATGGCCAATTTGGAAGGTGGACTTCCAAATGGCACGATACCCCATTGAAGCCCCTTCCCTCCTCAGGCTTTACTGCTAACATCTCCAGGTATTTCCCAGCCAGGAGATGGCAACCATACGTGCTGGCCTGCAGCAGAGAAGCTAGATTCAAGTCCAGCTCCACAGAAGAAGAGGAGGAGGAGGAGGAGGAGGAGGAGGAGATTGGATTTAAAACTAATCTCTTCTTCTTCTATCACCTTAGAGACCGACATTGATTTGGGGGGGTATTTGGGTATGCCCCCAAAGTAGGATTGCCAACCTCCAGGTGGGACCTGGAGATCACATAAGAACATAGGAGGAGCCAGTGTTGGATCAGGCCAATGCCCCATCCAGTCCAACGCTCCGTGTCACACAGTGGCCAAAAATACCAGGTGCCCTCTGGAGGTCCAGCAGTGGGGCCAGGACACTAGAAGCCCCCCACTGTTGCCCCCCCCCAAGCACCAAGAATACAGAGCATCACTTGCCCCAGACCAAGAGTTCCTCTCTATACCTTGTGGCTAATAGCCACTGATGGACCTCTGCTCCATATGCTTATCCAATTCCCTCATAACATAAGAACATAAGAGAAGCCAATGTTGGATCAGGCCAGTGGCCCATCCAGTCCAACGCTCTGTGTCACACAGTGGCCAAAAATACCAGGTGCCATCAGGAGGTCCAGCAGTGGGGCCAGGACACTAGGAGCCCTCCCACTGATGCCCCCCTACCCCAAGCACCAAGAAGACAGAGCATCACTGTATTTATTTATTTATTGCATTTATATCCCTCCCATGTTGTAAATCGGCTCAGGGTGGGTCACAGCATTTCATGAAACACAATAAAGTTTAAAACACATTAAAACATATAAAATCAAAGGTCATGCTTGCCGTAGGGAGGATCCGGCCCATTGAGGTAACAAAGTAAGGGCGGTTATCAGTGGGTGGGAGACCACAACCTCGGGGGCCTCGCCCCAGACCGAGAGTTCCCATCTATACCTTGTGGCTAAGAGCCACTGAAGGACCTCTCCTGAAATTACTGTTGATCTCCAGACCAGTGCTCCCGCTAAGCTGTGGAGTCTTGTAAGCAGAAATTCTGCTTCATGAGCTACTGGCGTTAAAGTTGTGAGTGAACAGTTTGGCTACTGCCAGTTTGCTGTGCTCCTGCAGCGTGCAGGGGGTTGGACTAGAGGACCTGCAAGGTCCCTTCCGACTCTAACATTCTATGATTCTATGAAATTAGTTTGCTCTGGAGCCATCCTTCCTGAGGAAAAACACAAATGTGTGAGCCGGAGGCTAAAAAACTGTGAGCTAGCTCACACTAACTCAGCTTAGAGGGAAGACTGCTCCAGACTACAGAGATCAGTTCCCCTATCGAAAGTGGCTGCTTTGGAGGGCGGACTCTGTGACATTATATCCCTTTGCTTCCCAGCGCCTGCCCTCCTGAAGGCCCACCTCCAATTCTCCAGGAATTTCCCAGCTGGGAGCTGGCAACCCTACCCAAACAGATTGTTGGTTTCTTCTGTGCTACTGAACTCAAATGCAGGTGTATCAGAGAGCCAGTTTGGTGTAGTGGTTAAGTGCGCGGACTCTAATCTGGGAGAACCGGGTTTGATCCCCCACTCCTCCACTTGCACCTGGCTGGATGACCTTGGGCAAGCCGTAGTTCTGATAAGAGCTGTTCTTGGAAAAGAGCAGTTTCTGTCAAGGCTCTCTCAGCCCCACCCACCTCACAGGGTGCCTGTTGTGGGGAGGGGAAGGGAAAGGAGTTTCTAAGCCGCCCCGAGACTCCTTTGGGTAGTGAAGGGTGGGGCATCAATCCAACCTCTTCTTCTTCTCTTCATAATTTTTCCCACATGCAAACTCATCGAGAAGAAAGAGGAACCATGGAAGGATCCTGACAGGTCATCCATAAACCAAGCACAGGGTTGAATTCTGAGTTCTCTGGGAAGAGCAAATAACAAAGCCAGGTTGAGCCAGATTTGGTCACACGCCAACGCATTCATACATTTGCAGTGCCCATTTATGCTGCTTTCAAGGCTCAGGTTCGAACCGGAGCCATGGGCCAGATGGTGGCGTGAAGAAGACGCGAACGCAGGGCCAGAGCAGATGGGCAGCGGGGTGGATGGCCAAGAGGCGGCATGGCCAGGATTGCCTCCCTCCAGGTGGGGCTGTGGTAGCGTTGCCAGCCTCCAGGTGGTGCTTGGAGACCTTCTGGAATTGCGGCTGATCTCCAGACGACAGAGATCTGTTCCCCCGGAGGAAATACTGGCAACTCTGGAAGTGAGGACTGTATGGAGTTCCATCTCCGCAGAGCTCACCCTGCTGCCCAGACTCCTCCTTCCCCAGGCGCCGGCCTTCGGATCTCTAGGAATGTCCCGAACCAGAGTTGGCAACATGAGGCAGGACACTGAGGCCCTGCTCCAGAGAACAAAGGTTGCAGGAGACCTTGGCTGGCGGTGACCCTCGGAGATTTCGCTTCTCCCACTCTGAGTACGTCCATTTGTAGCTCCGCCTGGAGCCATCTCGTAAGGACAGAAGAGAAGCCAAAGTTGGATCAGGCCAGTGGCCCATCCAGTCCAACACTCTGTGTCACACAGTGGCCAAAAAGACCAGGTGCCCTCAGGAGGTTCACCAGTGGAGCCAGGACACTAGAAGCCCCCTCCCACTGTTGCTCCCCCCAAGCACCAAGAATACAGACCATCCCTTGCCCCAGACCGAGAGCTCCTATCTATACCTTTTGGCTAAGAGCCACTGATGGACCTCTGCTCGATATGTTTATCCAATTGCCTCTTATAAGAACACAAGAGAAGCCAATGCTGGATCAGGCCAATGGCCCATCCAGTCCAACACTCTGTCACACAGTGGCCAAAAATACCAGGTGCCATCAGGAGGTCCAGCAGTGGGGCCAGGAGACCAGGAGCCCTCCCACTGTTGCCCCCCCATCACCAAGAATACAAAGCATCCCTTGCCCCAGACCAAGAGTTCCTTCCTATCTATACCTTCTGGCTAATAGCCACTGATGGATCTCTGCTCCATATAAGAACCTAAGAGAAGCCAATGTTGGATCAGGCCAGTGGCTCATCCAGTCCAACACTCTGTGTTACACAGTGGCCAAAAATACCAGGTGCCATCAGGAGGTCCACCAGTGGGGCCAGGACACCGGAAGCCCTCCCACTGTTGCCCCCCCCAAGCACCAAGAATACAGAGCATCCCTTGCCCCAGACCGAGAGTTCCTATCTATACCTTTTGGCTAAGAGCCACTGATGGAACTCTTCTCCATATATTTAACCAATTCCCTCATAACATAAGAACATAAGAGAAGCCAACGTTGGATCAGGCCAATGGCCAATCCAGTTCAAGGTATTTATACCTTGTGGCTAATACCTACAACATACCCGAAAGATGGCCGCCCAGCCTCTGCTTGAAAACGTCCAGCGAAGGAGCATCCACCACCTCCCGAGGCAGACTGTTCCACTGCCCAACCACTCTTACAGTTAGGAAATTTCTCCTGACATTTTGCTGGTATCGACTCCCTTGTCATTTCCACCCGTTAGATCTAGTCTTGCAATCCGGAGCAAGAGAGTATAGATCCGCTCCACTGGAAATCCGTCATTGCATGGTTGTTTGGAAGTTGTTTGGAAGCAGCAGCAGCAGCGTTGCATGACATGAAATAAAAGAGCAAAAGAAGGAGCAAGTTTGTGGACTGTGACTGTGATGGAATCAATTTTTTTTCCCCATGGTGGACTTTGGTGGGGAACATCCAGGTGGTGGCTGGAGATGTCCTCGGTTTAGAACTGATCTCCAGCCAACAGAGATCAATTCACCTGGAGAACCTGGCCACTCTGGAAGGTGGACTCTATGGCACGGTGCCCCCTTGAAATCCCTCCCCTCCCTAAACCCCACCCCCTCAGGCTCCACCCCCCAAAAAAAATCTCCAGGTATTTTCCGACCCAGAGCTATCAATTCTACCCTCCACTGGGTAGTGGGCAAGAATTAAACTACCCTTCTGACAGGGCCAGTTGCATCAGCGTTTCTTAGCAGGATGAGAGCCTAATGGGAGGGTTGCCAGCTCCAGGCTGTGAAATTCCTGGAGATTTGGGGTGGAGCCTGGGGGAGGAGGAGCTTGAGGAGGAGTGGGGCCTCCATGAGGTATGCCATAGAGTCCGCTCTCCAGAGCAGCCATTTGCCTCCAAGGGAACTGACCGCTGTCAACTGGAGATCAATTGTAATCCTGGGAGATCTCCAGGTCCCACCTGGAGGTTGGCCACCCTAGTAGGGAAGGTCCCAACTTCTAAGTTGTTCTCCAAAAAATCTGGACTCCGTAGGTAAGCAGAGAGTAGGCCTAGACATCTTTTCAGCTCTTTCCGGGACCGCCGCTGTCATCTGGAGATCAATTGTAATCCTGGGAGTTCTCCAGGTCCCACCTGGAGGTTGGCAGCCCTAGTAGGGAAGGCCCCAACTTCTAAGTTGTTTTCCAAAAAGTCTGGACTCCGTAGGTAAGCAGAGAGTCGGCCTAGACATCCTTTCAGCTCTTTCCGGGACCTCATCAGCTGCCTCTTCTGTGGCGATTGTAGGGCGCTTCTGTGCCTAGCATTCGCTCGACATCAATCCTTTCCGCACTAGGCCTCAAATCCTGGTCCACCCCTGTCCCCGAACTTACATTCTACACTACACACGAGTTCACCCCTGTAATTATCTTGTGGTATTTTTTTGTTTCCACATTACATTGAGGTCACCCCAGTTTCGCCCCACACATGTCCCAGGATAAAGAAGAGAAGAAAAAGAAGAGATTGGATTTATACCCTGCCCTTCACTACCCCAAAGGAGTCTCAGAGTGGCTTACAAACTCCTTTCCCTTCTCCTCCACACAACAGACACCCTGTGAGGTCGGTGGGGCTGAGAGAGCTCTGACAGAAATTGCTCTTTTTCAAGAACAGCTCTTATCAGAACTACGGCTTGCCCAAGGTCATCCAGCAGGTGCAAGAGGAGGAGTGGGGAATCAAACCCGGTTCTCCCAGATTAGAGTCCGCGCACTTAACCACTACTCCAAACTGGCTCCTAAAAGGATGCTGTTATAACCAGGGATAAATGCAAGGTACTGTATCGTGAGTTAAACTCTGATACAACCAGGGATGATATCCAAGTGCGGAAAGGACCATTTTCTCAACAGGGAGGAAAAAGTGCAGCTCAAAATTACATTCAAATACCTCGGGGCAATGCCGTAATGACTGCAATATCACCCCCAAACGGCCATAAATCTACGCAGAAGGTAGCATAAAACCCAACGATCAAAGCAAGCGAAAGCTACATGCAATGCAGAGGGGAATTTCTGTTCCAACATGGGTTTTGTAAAACGACAGAGGGAAAAGCCAATGCAGAATCGCCCATAGCATCCAATATAGTCCTCCACTCGCCTTTGGGTTCACACACACACACACACACACTCGGTTCGAACGGCCAGATTGCAGGCAGGGAAGCATCTCTGGGCATTCCCGTCCATCTGTCCTGCAAGGGGGAAAGTGCCGTTCCCAGCAAGTTCCTGCCCAGGTTGGCCGGGCCTCATCATCCGAGCCGAGGTCCGTGGATCAGCCAGTTCGCTGGACTCTCCCTTTGAATAAGACTCCCCATATTTTACTCCTGGCAACTTTGCCGAACAAGGGAGATCGGACGCCCGGAGCTGCAGCCCTTGCAGATTTCTAGATCCTTTACTGCCTTGCTAAATCATTTATTTAATGTAGCCTTTTTACATAATCCGGAGGGGGGGGTACATAAAATAGATTTATCACGACGACACCCCACACACACACACGCACCTCGTCCTCCCACCCACCTTCTTCAGCCCAGTAGATATATTTCTCTGATTATTAATTAACGTGGGCACGGGAGAAGTTCGGAGCATTTAACCTCTCGTTTTCTCTCTGCCTCTTTGGCATATCCGGACGGGTGAGGCTTGTCTGGGCCTTTACAGGCTAAACTCCTTCGTGGTGCCAAGATTTTTTTTTTTCAACCCACACCTGCTCCTGTGCAGCTTAACCCACAAGCAGGGTTGCTGACTAATGTTCCCAACTCTGGGCTGGGAAATTCCTGAAGATTTGGGGGTGGAGCTTGGGGAGGTCAAAGTCTGAGGAAGAGGAAGTGATGTCATAGAGCCCACCCCCTAAAGCAGCCATTTCCTCCAGGGGAACTAATCTCTCGAAGCTGACTTATGGCAGCCCCATAGGGTTTTCAAGGCAAGTTATTAAGCAGTGGTGGTACCTATATGTAATGGTGGCTGGCAAAGTCTGTCTCTGTGTATCTGAAGAAGTGTGCACGCACCAGTCCCCATAGGGTATAATGGAGAATCGATCTGTGGGTATCTGGGGCTCGGGGGGGGGCTGTTTTTTGAGATAGATGCACCAAATTTTCAGCAGCGCTGCTGGTGACTCTCCTCCAGAAAAAAAAAAAACAGTTTCAAAAAGATTGGACCAATAATGTGAGCCCCAAAAGAAGGTGCCCGCATCTTCCATTATTTCCAATGGTGGGGAAGCATTTAAAAGGAACACGGCCCCTTTAAATGCGACGGCAGCTCACCTGGAACCCGGAAGCTGCCATCTTTGTGAGTGTGTCTCGGTGAGAGGTGAAAATATGAACATGTGAAACTGCCTTCTAGTGAAACAGGCCCCTGGTCCATCAAAGTCAGTATCGTCTACTCCAACGGGCAGGGGCTTTCTGGTGTCTCGGGCTGAGGTCTTTCACATCACCTGCTGCCTGGTCATTTTAACTGGAGATAGCAGGGATTGAACCGGGGACCTTCTGCAAGCCGAGGAGATGTTCTGCCACTGAACCGCCACCCCCCTGGTTGGATAGTGTTCTCCTTTCCTTGGCCCTGCTTCTCGCTGCAATTTTCTACCCAAGCGTAAGTCCCAAACCATTCATGGCGACAGGCTTATGTTTCTGCCCTGTGGTTGACACATTCTCAAATCTGAATTTATTAGCATGGAGATGCAGACACCCTGCGCCCTTCTGTTGAACATGCTCTTCAGACTTCCACTGCTCCTGCAAAACTGGGATCATCTAAAGCCCCCCTGTTTTAACACGGGCCTTCCGCCTCCGCTCACATCCACCTTCTCATCTCATCTGCCCAGGATCCAGGGCTTTACCCACATCGTTCAGTTATGTCCCTACGTGTATCTCCCCACACTTTGCGATCTTGAAATCTGATTACCAGCGACAATTCTGTGTTCGTGGACACATGAAGTTGCCTTATACTGAATCAGACCACAGGCATAGACAGCTTTAAACGGGGATTAGACAGATTCGTGGAGGAGAGGTCTACCGGCAACTACTAGCCTTGGTGGCTCAAAGTCCATGTTCAGAGGCAGTCAAACTCTGCATCCCAGTGCCAGAAGTCAACATCAGGGGAAGGCCTAGGCCTCTATGCCGTGTTACTGGACTTCCAAAGGAACTAGTTGGCCATTGTGTGAGCCAGGAGGCTGGACTAGATGGACCCTCACTGGTCTGATCCAGCAGGGCTCTTCTGATGTTCTTATCTTCTCAGACTCTTGGTCCATCAGGGTCAGTATTGGCTGTGCAGTCTGGCAGCAGATCTCAGGGCCTCTGGTAGAGGTCTTTCTAATCCCCTACAACCTCATCCTATAAACTGGAGATGCCAGGGATTGAACCTGGGACCTTCTGCACATCAAAGCCCTGAGCCCCAGCCTTTCCCCAGTTCCTCTCTAACTCTGTACTGCTATCCATCTCAGCCAAGACTCCACTGAAGTCAGGGTCTATTCACACCACTATGGATACCCCCTGAGATTTGCTCCGCCAGAGAAACACACACCCCGCGCCACATTTAGCAACATCTCTGGCAATGCCCACGCCCACCAGTTCCTCTGCCCGCCCACTCTTCATGTCCATCCTTAAAGTGGTCTTGTGTGTGGTTTGTTAGCCCTGCGGCCCCCTTCAGCTGGTTGAACCCTGCGCCTTGCCTCGTGTCTTGACAGGTTTTGTGAGTTTTGACAATCCGGCCAGTGCCCAGGCGGCCATCCAGGCTATGAACGGCTTCCAGATTGGCATGAAGAGGCTGAAAGTGCAGCTGAAAAGGCCGAAGGATGCTAACCGCCCCTACTGAAGCATGGTGGGAAACACTGGATAAGCAAGGTCTAGCACAGGTAACTGCTGGGGGGGGCGGCGGGCAGGGACCATCACCTGTCGTCCAGTAGCATCTCTTGTGTCGTGGATCCTAACCGTTCAATCTCTCAGGTTCTCTAACACCTTCCTTCTCCTCTAGAACCATACTTAGAAGCATACCCATGAAACAGGATCTGGCCTCTGTGGGATGGAGTGGGAGACGCAAGATGGATCTGGCGATCTTGGCTAATTCCGCACACGTGGGAGAATGCACTTTCAATGCACTTTTGCAATTGTTTGCAAGTAGAGTTTCCTGTTTCACACAAGAAAACCCGGCTTCAAAGGATTGCTAAAGCGCATTGAAAGTATATTATCCAACGTGTGTGAAATTAGCCCTTGTGTTTATCGGGCCATCCATTTTGTCACACTCCTTCCTCCAACCGAAGGGAGTCGATGGTTCCAAAAAAATGAGATTTGGAGACTATTTCTCTCTCTGGGACTGACTCGGTCATTTAAAAACGGTAGACAGAAAGGGGTCGTAGAAGGGGTCTGTGGCTTCCTGCATCGTGGGGACATCTACACAGACTGTACCCTACCGTCACACAGATACCCCATCACCACAACTGTTCCCATCGCTGTGGGCTGAAATAGATTATGGGAGCAATCCACTAGAGGTGTCTCCTTCCCCAGCCCTATTCAAATGACGGGGAGCGGCACCTCTTCTGGAAGGGTGGGCAAGGCATAGCTGGGTGTTCTTTCTGAAGTCTCGTTCATTCCAGTAGTGTCACCGTTGAATTGTGGATTTTTTCGTGGTCAGTGGTTACGGAAAGACACATGAGTCAGATCGTGGTTTTAGTAGAGCAGGAGAAGCGGTTCTGTTGATAACTCGCTCTAGTTCGGTGTTATAAACCTGTTGAAACGTTTTTCGTTCCTCGTCTGGAGCGCTCGTTACGGTGTGATGTCTTTTCGCCGGGATGATAAAAGGGGGTTGCTCCAACTGGGGGTCGGTACATTTATGTCTTGCAAAAGAGCAGTATTTGGCCGACTGAGAACACAGAGGAAACTTCTTCAGGGCCAGTAGCCACTGGGGTATGGGGCGCTTGACCTAAGTGCCCATCCTGTAGGGCAGGGTTCCCCAACATAGTCCCTGTGGGCACCATGGTGCCTGCCGACCCTTTTCCCGGTGCCCAGAAAGTGTTTTTAAGTTGTGGTGAGGGCCACGTGGGGCTTTTTTGCCCTGTAACCCTTCTGATTGGCCATTGGAGAGTTGATTGACTGTGCAGATTTTTTAAAAACCCTTGCTTTGGCAGCAGCTATCACCACCCCATCTTCAATGTGTGGCTGAGGGCATCTTCATTTTGTGGCTGACTCTACCTCCTCCAGCAGCCATTTTGTGACTGCGCCTACCACCCTGTGTCAGAATTCTACAGGCGTCTGTAGGCTCAAAAAGGTTAGGGGACCTCTGCTCTGCCGAGCACCAAGCTAGCTGTTAAGTGCCCCAACCGCTGTTGTGTGACCTTCATCCTGCCCATCGGGGATAATTATTACCTCAGTCTTACCTAGAATAGTGAGGGGGAAGTAAGGAGAAAAAGATAGACATGTCCCAGATCGATGGGTTATAGTAGTACCTACGTCAGCAGTGCCAGTTTTGAGTTAGGGTGCCATAAGAGAGCATCTTCAATGTATGCTGTCCTTTGCTGAGTCCTTTCTCCCCAAACCCCAACCAATCTCATTTTCAAGAAAAGGATTAGAGTCCAGGCCCTTCAAGCTGAACGCAACAGCGCTAAAGCTCCCACTGAAGTTCAGAGAAGTTGTGCCTGTGTTGAGGACCTGGCAGTGCCCCGATAAGAGCATTATGACATGATCCACAGCCAAGACTGGTTGTTCTTGAGCGGCGACTGATTATGAAGCTGCAGAGAGACTTTCAGGGCCGAGTTCCCAGAAGGGAGCTTTTGAGCAACCGTGAAACGTGACCGGCTTATCTGCCCTTTCTGCTTGCCCCTCATGTCCTAATAAAGAATTGTCTGGGATGAGCAATCCAGGGTTTGTGGCTTCTGTGCGTTCAGACAACACTCTAATAGCTGCCGTTATCCCATGACAGAATGTTTTAGCTCCATGACAGAATGTTTTAGATGTGAACTCGTTGATGCATCTTCGGGTTTTAAAAAAGCATGCAGTGGACACAAGAGTTGTGTGTCTCTCTGGTAGTAAAATGGAGTTGTGACTTTCCTTGAATGATAACTGGCAGCAATATTGCACATGACCGGTGCTTGCCAGGGAGGCAGATTGTGGCAGGCAGGTGATGCGGGCTAATAGACCTTGCTGTTCCTCAGAATCCACTCTCCATGCTTTGGAAGTATGACTCAGGAGTTGCTGATGGTTATTCTGCTGTAGACAATCACACAGGGCAATCTTCTATCTCGCATTGGCCCTGCACAGGAGGATAAAGCAGCTCTCGGGGGGGGGGGTGTGCTCAATATAAACCGAGCTGAAAAAATACCTGAAAAATACCTTAATCTGTATTTTTTCAGGTATTTTCTCAGCTGGTTAATGAGTGGGCTACTGATTCTGCTATCCGAAAATAACCTTCCCGAAAATATTCAGGATTTTTGGTACTGTCGAATAGCCACAGTTAAATGGCATTTAAAGGGCTCGCAGTCCCTTTAAATGCCTTCAGAGTGAACTCTCAGCTTGGAGAAGACATTTAAAGGGTCTGTGAGCCCTTAAATGCCTTTGGAGTACATTTGCCACAGAGTCGCACACTTGGAGAAGGCATTTAAAGGGACCATGATCCCTTTAAATGCTTTTTCCCTCCATTGGAAACAATGGAGGATAGGGGCACTTTCTTCTGGGGCCCATAAAATTGGACCCCCTGGTCCAATATTTTTGAAACTAGATGTGTTTTTTGAGGAGATGCACCAGCAGCTATGCTGCAAATTTGGTGCCTCTACCTCAAACAATAGCTCCCCCAAACCCCAGGTACCCCTGGAACAATTCTCCATTATGACCTATGGGGACCATTGACTATAATGGTCCCCACAGGATACAATGGAGCTGAAAAATCTGGCAATCCGAATATTTACCGATTCTGAATACCAAACTGGTATTGGGATTCGGGAATATTGGGAAATACCTATATTTTTCAGGTTCAGTATACCTAAACCCAAAAAATACCAATTTATTTTTGCACACTCCCACAGCTCTCCTACCTGGGTTGCTTTTGCAGTTCTTAGAATTTGTTCATCCACCAGACAATTCAGCTGCAATAGTCATATTTAGAAGAACCAGCTGTCACGACCCCAGTGGGTTGCCACCTTCTGCTGCCACCACCCTGGACTTCGGTCTCTTGAGAAGGCCCAGGGTACCTTCCCAAGCCCCTTCAAATTGCCCCTTTGTACCCAAGAAATGTAAGCGTGATGACCAGGCAGAGAAACAATTGAACAAAAAGGGTTTATTATTACGGTACTGGGCAGGGGGAAAACAAGACAAGACAAGGGACTTTAAAATACATAACAGTGTCGAAATGCCAAAAGAAACACAAAGCTAACACAGCTACCAATTACTCCTTAACTGTTACTACTCAAGCCCCACAGCTCTCTTATGCCCGGCTTTTCTCTGTACTCACTGTCCCCAGTGAGGGATCTTTCTCCCACACCAGTCTCCTCTGCTCAGCTCTGTGAGAGGCAAACCGCTAAGAGGAAAAGAAACCAGTTTAACTGACCACCAAGTATATAAACAATCTCCTCAGAGAATTCCTCGACCCCCATTGGTCACCGCTGATGCAAAGCCTTGTGGGGATTGTAGGCTGTCTGCTTCCCACTCCCAGGCAGGTCTCTGAGGCCTCACTAGGCCTAGTCCTGCACAGATTCTCCAGAGGCCTACACAGATCATGACACCAGCCTTTGAGTTTTTAAACCTTTGAATTAGTAGCTCTCTTTAATAATATCCATATGGGCAAAAGCACACACAAAAACCACCTTTCAGAGGTTTCCTCAAGTGCCCTTTTCATTTCATTTCACTTCATTCATTTATTTACGTCATTTCTACTTCACCTTTCTCACAGGGACTCAAGAAAATGGGATGGGATTTTAGAAGTTTGGAACCATTAGAAAGAACTGAAGCTTTGCATAAGTATTCACACGACACATAAAGAGGTACCGAAATGTCTTAATAGGACCCTACTCACAGTGAGCTGTATGCAGCAGTACAGACCTCATAAGAACACAAGAACATCAGAGAAGCCAATGTTGGATTCAGGCCCATGGCCCATCCCGTCCAACACTCTGTGTCACACAGTGGCCAAAAATACCAGTGCCATCAGGAGGTCCACCAGTGGGGCCAAGACACTAGAAGCCCCCCCACTGTTCCCCCCCCTCCAAGCCCCAAGGATACAGAGTATCACCTGCCCCAGACCGAGAGTTCCTGCCTATACCTTGTGGCTAATAGCCACTGATGGACTTCAGCTCCATATAAGAACATCTATAAGAAGAGTAGCCAATGTTGGATCAGGCCAATGGCCTATCCAGTCCAGCACTCTGTCACACAGTGGCCAAAAATACCAGGTGCCATCAGGAGGTCCACCAGTGGGGCCAGGACACTAGAAGCCCTCCCACTGTTGCCCCCCCCCCAAGCACCAAGAAGACAGAGCATCCCTTGCCCCAGACTGAGAGTTCCTATCTATACCTTGTGGCTAATAGCCACTGATGGACCTCTGCTCCATATAAGAACATAAGAGAAGCCAATGTTGGATCAGGCCAGTGGCCCATCCAGTCCAACACTCTG
>NW_015174331.1:97506-145530 GCF_001447785.1 Gekko japonicus | reverse complement strand
GTCTTCCGCCGTTCTCTGAAGTTTGCTCAATTTCATGTTCGTTGCATCGATGACACTGTCTAACCATCTCATCCTTTGCCGTCCCGGTCTTCTTTGACCTTCAATCTTTCCCAGCATCAGGGTCTTCTCCAGTGAGTGCTCCCTTCTCATTGGGTGGCCAAAGTATTTGAGCTTCAGTTTCATTATCTGGCCTTCCAGGGAACAATCACGGTTGATTTCTTTTAGGATTGACTGATTTGATCTTTTTGCAGTCCAAGGGACTCTCAAGAGTCTTCTCCAGCACCATCTATACCTTGTGGCTAATAGCCACTGATGGACCTCTGCTCCATATAAGAACATAAGAGAAGCCAATGTTAGATTCAGGCCAATGGCCCATCCAGTCCAACACTCTGTCACACAGTGGCCAAAAATACCATGGGCCATCAGGAGGTTCACCAGTGGGGCCAGGACACCAGAAGCCCTCCCACTGCCCCCCCCCAAGCACCAAGAATACAGAGCATCACTTGCCCCAGACCAACAGTTCCTATCTATACCTTGTGGCTAATAGCCACTGATGGACCTCTGCTCCATATGTCTATCTAATTCCCTCTTGAAGTCGTCCATGCTTGTAGCCACTGCCACCTCCTGTGGCAGTAAATTCCAAGTGTTAATCACTCTTTGGGTGAAGAAGGACTTCCTTTTATCTGTTCTAACCCAACTGCTCAGCAATTTCATCGAGTCCCCACGAGTTCTTGTATTGTGAGAAAGGGAGAAAAGTACTTCTTTCTCTGCCTGCTCTATCCCATGCATACTCTTGTAAACCTCGATCATGTCACCCCTCAGCCATCGTTTCTCCAAGCTAAAGAGCCCCAAGCGTTTTAAACTTTCTTCATAGGGAAAGTGTTCCAGCCCTTCTATCATTCTAGTTCATCTACCATCTTCATCATTTAGCCAAGTGGACCTTTGTGGACCTTTTTGTGCAGCGCAACCCTCTTACCTGCACAGAAAAACCCTCTTGAATAGTTCAGTTTTGCATAGTTTGTGGAAGGCCAGGAGAGGGGGAGGTCTCCTGACCTCCTTGAACTGGCTATTCCACAAAGGAGTCGGCATGGGTTCGAGCAGTTGTTGAATGTGGCCCATTTGTGGGTTGGCGCCCACAGAAACCCCTGCTGACTTGAATAACGTTGCCATGGCAGAGCATATGGAGAGCATAGGTGGTCCTATAAATGAGAGGGACGAGGTTATGAAAGGCTTTGCAGATGATGGTCAGTACCTTAAACTTAGCTCAGTAACCAGTGTCCAGTCTTCTTCTTCTTCTTCTCCTTCTTCTTCTTAATCATAGAATCATAGAACGTTAGAGTTGGAAGGGACCTTGCAGGTCATCTAGTCCAACCCCCTGCACTCTGCAGGAGCATAGCCGAAAGATAGCCCTACATACCTACAACATACCCATCCAGCCTCCGCTTGAAGACGTCCAGCGAAGGGGCATCCACCACCTCCCGAGGCAGACTGTTCCACTGCTCAGCCACTCTTACAGTTGGGAAGTTTATCCTGATATTTAGCCGGTAACGACTCCCTTGTAATTTCCACCCATTAGATCTAGTCTTGCAATCCGGAGCAAGGGAGAATAGATCCGCTCCATCTTCTCCATGACAGCCCTTCAAATACTTGAAGACTGCAATCATGTCCCCTCTAAGCCTTCTCTTTCCCAGGCTAAACATACCCAATTCTTTCAGCCCTTCCTCATAAGACTTGGATTCCAACCCTCTCACCATCCTGGTTGCCCTCTTCTGGACACGCTCCAGTTTGTCGACATCCTTCCTAAAATGTGGTGCCCAAAACTGGACACAGGACTCCAGGTGAGGCCTGACCATAGCAGAATAGAGTGGAACTACTGCTTCTTCTTCTTCTTCATTACGATGGGTGTAACTCATTAAGAAGTTCCCCTGTGCAGGTACCTTGGAAATAAGGATTGCCCTGGAGGTTACACTAGAGGGGAGTGGGTGACATACAGCTTGTCTGCTCATCATCCTTTAAAGACCAAAAGTCTGACTGGGAGAAAATGTTTACAAAATGGCCTGAGAAATCCTAAACAGGATGTGGAGTGCTCCAAAGGGATCGCTTCAAAGTGACTGCATGGACTGCTATCCAGAGCTGTCCAATGCACCAGTGCCTATTACAGAGCATTCACCCACATTTTCTAAAGGGCTTGGACATCCCCCTTTAGATACAAAAGACACATGGGGATGTGTTTCATGTCAGGAAGCAGCAGCGCTCACACAGAAAGGACTAAAATGAGACAAGGGAGGGAGGGAGGGAGGATGAAAGAGAGAGAGAGAGGCTAAGTATCAATGGCCATGGTGAGTGAGGGGAACCTCCACATTCAGAGGCACTAATCCTCTGAATCTCAGGGCCAGGAGGTAGCATCAGGGGAAGGTATCAGCCTCTGTGCCCTGTTGTTGGCCCTCCAGAGGAACTGGTTGGCCACTGTGTGAGACAGGATGCTGGACTAGATGGACCACTGGTTTGATCCAGTAGGGCTCTTCTTATGGGTGGGTGGAAGGAAGAAGATGAGATTGGATTTATACCCTGCCCTTCACTACCCAAAGGTGTCTCAGAGCGGCTTACAAACTCCTTTCCCTTCCCCTCCCCACAACAGACACCCTATGAGGTAGGCGGGGCTGAGAGAGCTCTTGACAGAAACTGCTCTTTTTCAACAGCTCGTATCAGAACCACAGCTTGCCCAAGGTCATCCAGCCAGGTGCAAGTGGAGGAGTGAGGAATCAAACCCGGTTCTCCCAGATTAGAGTATACGAATCGAGACGTGATATGCATGTGTCAGGTAGCCCTGTCATAGATCTGGAATGTGGAGGGGTATCCTCCTTCTCGTTCCCTGCTCTCTCCTGCTCAGCTACTGTGTGCTATCTTATGCTTGACCTTGTAGAAGTCCCAGCTGCAGTTTACACGGCTGGGAAAGTTAACGGCTTTTCTGCTATGCCCGCTTGCTTTGCCGCACATGCGAAATATATCCATTGGCTTATGCTTGCAGGGGGAATGTTTGATTTCACTATAAGTCAGAGGCCCTGATACTGACGGCCATTCCTGACACAAGCTGTACACGTGTTCTTTAGTACTGGAACCACTAATAAACAGTTATCGTCTTCTGAAGTGTGTGACCTGACTAGGGAGCCTGACCAAGTCCGTTGTGGTGTTGATGGCGTTTAGATTGCTCCTAGTAAATTGGATATGGGAAAAGAATTTATAAGTCTGTGAAGAATTCTTTGGCATAATACATCACGGTCACTTTGCTTCCTTTCAACTCCCAGATGGGGGTCGAAGATCTCCTGGGATTACGGTTGACCTCCTGACAACAGAGATCAGTTCACCCCAAGGAAATGGCCGCTTTGGAGGGTGGACTCTATGACATTATGCCCAGCTAATAAAGTTGCCAGGTCCTGCTTGGCCACTGGTGAGGGATGGGGGGTTAGGGTTGCCAGATCTGGGTCAGGAAATTCCTGATTTGGAGATGGAGCCTGGAGAGGACAGGGACCTCAGCGGGATACAGTGCCACAGAGTCCACCCTCCAGTGCAACCGTTTTCTCCAAGGGAACTAATCTCTGTATTCTGGAGATAAGCTGTAATTCCCGGGGGGGGGGGGGAGATCCCCAGGCATCGCCTGGAGGCTGGCATCCCTACCAGCTAAGCTCTCTCCCCTTCTCCAAATCCCACCTTCGCCAGGCTTTTTCTCCAAATTCCCAGGAATTTTCCAACCTGGAGTTGGCAACTCTATTAGAATGGGTGCTGAAAGCAATTAGCAGAAGTACCTTTGACTCAGAGTTCTGCCGAACTTCCAGTTATATTTGGGGGGGCAGATGGTTCCCAAGAGCCTCTGAAGCAGAGTTGTGCCAAACGTTCATGTGGTTCAGTGTTTGCTGTAACCTTCCAAAGCAGCCATTGCCTCCAGGGGAACCGATCTCTCTGGCCTGGAGGTCAATTGTCATTCCAGGAGATCTCCAGCCATCATCTGGAGGTTGGCAACTCAAGTTCCCCTGAACTCTCCTTGGTATATCCAGCTGTCCTCTTTACAATTGAGTTTCACCATACCTGCTGGGAAATGCGGACCAATGAAAGAGCTCTGTGGTTCTGAAGTGGAGAAGGAACCCGATCTAGTTTTTGCTTCTTTTCTTCTCGCCCAATTAGCTTCCTCATTTTTAAAGAACATTTTTCCTTTTCCTTTTTTTTTAAGCACCTCACGTTTTTATTTCCAGCCTGACAGTATCCTTTTTTTAAAAAATTACCAATCGCTTTATTATTGCAAAACACAGAGTTCCGTTCCGTGCACAGCAATTTCAGTTTCTAATGGATGCGAAATCCCATTTGCTAATTATCATGGTTATACGAAGATTGGCACACAATAGTGCGCATTGATGGGAAACTGCAATAATTAATTACCGCGTTCGCTTTCGAAATACAATCAGCAATTACCACGCCGAGGCAAAATTCCATTCAGCAATATTTGCTGCTCGTCCGTGTGAGGTTTTTGGTTTTTTTTAAATTTCTTTCCCTTTTTTTAATGCAGGGCAGCAATTTGGCTGCACTGCTGTGCCGGAACCTTAATGAGCACGGGTAGGTTGGCAGAAGGCACAGTTTGTTTGCTTGGGGAGAGCTAGAACGGTGGGCCGCAAGCCAGGGGGTCTCAGATGGTGGACACACCTTTTCTGGAAGACACAGGGCGACTCTTCATCTGGCATTTGCCCCACATTTTCTCAACACTGAGGAAAAGGTGCAGCTCAAAACCACAATCGAATACCCCGGGGGCCAACGCCGATCAAAGGAAGTGAATGCAGCCTGCCATGCAGAGGGGAACTTCTGTTCCAAGGTGGATTTGGTAAAACGATGGAGGGAAAAGCCAATGCAGAATGGCCACTGTGGTCACACACACTAGATAATCCACTTTCAATCCACTGTGATCCCTGCCACACAGCAGGGAAAACACCGGCCAAAGTGCGGCTAATTAGAGCCGCACCAAAATAGAGACGCCACGCCGGGGAGGAAGACATGGTCGGGAGGGGGAGGCTGCCGAACTGCGCATGTGTGAGCATGCGCAGTTCAGCCAGGAGCCGGGCATGCACCGGCGGAAGGACCCGCCGGCGATCCCACGGCCGGCCTTGATGCAGACTTCCCGGATGAACCACCTCGGTAGGTGGTTCATTTTTACTGCGGGGTTTTCGGCGGAAGGGCCGGATCGGGAACGGGCGCGCAACGCTTCCCAGATGTTGCTGTGGGATCGCGCCCGTTTGCTGCGGCCCCGATCCGGCCCTCTCCCAGCCCAAAACCTCTTGTGTGACCGGGGCCTGTGGCTATGGTCAACCTGAAGTTGGCAACACTATCTCCTTTCCAGCCAACCATCAACCTACCTTGATCTGCTCTGACTTCAGCTTTCCATCTCCTCCCCCCTCCCTCCTGGACAGCAGTTGTAATTCTGAGTGATCTCCAGCCCCCACCTGGAGATTGGCAACAATGGTTCCCCAGGACGGACTGGCTGGTTTGGAGGGTGGAGTCTATGGCATTGTACCTGTTTGAGGTTCCACCCCTCCTGAAACCTCACCCTCTCCAGGCTCCATCCCTCAAATCTCCAGGAATTTCCCACCTGGAGTTGGCAACCCTATCTCCTTCCCAACCAATCATCAACCTACCTTTATTTTCCCCTCATTTTTCAGCTTTCCACGCACACACACACACCTGCAGACTCTACCGCACTCTGTAATTCTGAGTGATTTTCAGCCCTCACCTGGAGACTGGCAACAATGGTTTCCCCCAACAGGCACTAAGGGGAAATGTATTTTACCTCAGAACACATTTTACCTCAGAACAGCAACAGCAAACTTTTAGAATGAGAGGCAAAGGCCAATGAGGCCGCATATGCAAATGACCTCTGTGTTCCGAGGCAAAGGCCAATCAGGCCACATATGCAAATGACCTCTGTGCTGTGACTGGCTATGGGGGGGGAGAGGAACAGCAAACTGTTTAGAATGTTGGAGGCAGGACTCAGGCAATGCAGCCAGTGGATAGGGAGACCCTCTGAGTGACGGATCAGGGAGCCAACTAATTTCGGAGCATGTTGGAATGTTCAGGGGAGTCCATGACCAAAACAGAATTATATATAAGGAGATAAGGGTGGAGAAGGGTGACCCATTAGATGTTGTTTGCCTAGACTTCCAGAAAGTTTTTGAGAAAGTTCCTCATCAAAGGCTCCTAAGTAAACACAAATGTCATGGGATAAAACGACAAGTCCTCTTGTGAATTAAAAACTGGTTAATTAACAGGAAACACAGAGTGAGTATAAATGGGCAGTTTTCACCCTGGAAGGTAGTAAGCAGTGGGGTACCGCAGGGCTCAGTAGTAGGTCTGGTGCTTTTTAACTTGTTCATTAATGATTTGGAGTTGGGAGTAAGCAGTGAAGTGGCTAAGTTTTCAGATGACATTAAGTTGTTCAGAGCGGTTTAAACCAGGGAGGACTGTGAGGTACGCCAGAGGGCTCTGTCGAGGCTGGGCAAGTGGGCTGATCAACGTGGCAAATTATGTTCAATGTGGGCAAGTGCAAAGTAACGCACATTGGCGCCAAACATCCCAACTATAAACACACATTGATGGAGTCCGAACTGGCAGTTACTGATCAGGAGAGAAATCTTGGAGTAATGGTAGATAACTCACTGAAAATGTCAACTCAGGCTCCGGTCACACGGGAGGTTTTGCCCCGCAAGAGGGACGGATCGGGGGCGCATCAAACGGGCGTGATCACACCGCAACATCTGGGAAGCAGAGCGCACCCGTCCCCGATCCGTCCTTTCCGGGTGAAACCGCACATCAAAAAAACCCTAGAAAAGAGTACTACCTACCTGAAACTCCACTGTAAGGGCGGCCGTGGGATTGTCCACGCGCCCATCTCCCACAGCAGTCGAGGCTCCTGGCCAAACTGCACATGCGCGCACATGCGCAGCCGGTTGCCTCGCTCTCCGTTCCGTGGCTTCCCCCCCCCCCCCCTCGGCATCTCATCGTGCCAGGGAGCAATCGCGCGGCGGCTCGGGGGATCTGTCTGATCCCGCCGCCACGCGTCTATTTTGATGCGGCTCGGAAAAGCCGCGCTTTGACCGTGCCTTTTCCCCCCGTGTGACCGGGACCCCAGAGTGCGACTGCAATAAAAAAAAGGCAAATGCTATCCTGGGGATTATTAGGAAAGGAATTGAAAACAAATCTGCCAGTAGAATAATGCCCCTGTGTAAATCTGTGGTGCAGCCTCATTTGGAATATCATGAACAGTTCTGGTCCTCGCACCACAAAAAAGACACAGCATTGAAAAAAGTGCAGAAAAGGGCAACTAAAATGATTAAGGGAATGGAACACCTTCCCTATGAAGAGAGCTTAAAGAGGCTGGGGCTCTTTAGGTTGGAGAAACAGTGACTGGGGGGTGACATGATAGAGGTTTACAAAATTATGCATAGGATGAAGAAGAGGAGAAGAGTTGGTTTTTACACCCCGCTTTTCACCAACCTAGCAGTTCGAAAGCAAGAAATTGCAAGTAGATAAATAGGTACCACTTCGGTGGGAAGGTAACAGTGTTCCACGCGCCATGGTGTTTAGTCATGCCGGCCACATGACCATGGAAATGTGTTTGGACAGCGCTGGCTCTTCGGCTTTGAAACGGAGATGAGCACCGCAACCCTAGAGTCGGACTCGACTGGCTTTCGAGCAAGGGAAACCTTTACCTTTACCTCTTCACTACCTGAAGGAGTCTCAGAGCGGCTGACAATCACCTTCCCTTCCTCTCCCCACAACAGACACCCTGCGAGGTAGGTGGGGCTGAGAGAGCTGAGAGAACTGTGACTGACCGAGGTCAACCAGACGGTTTCGCATGGAGGAGTGGGGAATTAAACCTGGTTCTCCAGATTAGAGTCCTCTGGTCTTTACCACTACACCAAACTAGTTTTCAGAGAAGGTAGAGAAAGAAGTACTTTTCTCCCTTTCTCACAATACAAGAACTCATGGGCACTCGAAATTAATAACAGACAGCTTGGAAAAGATCAAAGGAAGTAGTTCTTCACCCAAAGAGTCATTAAAACAAGCAGGAAGTGGTGGCAGCTACAAGCACAGACAGCTTCAAGAGGGGATTGGATAACATATGGAGCGGCGGTTCATCACTGGCTATTAGCTAAAAGGCATAGATGCAACACTCTGTCTGGGGCAAGTGATGCTCTGCATTCTTGGTGTTTGGGGGGGCAAGAGTGGGAGGACTTCTGAAGTTCTGGCCCCACTGGTAGACCTCCTGATGGCACCTGGGGTTTGGCCATTGTGTGAGACAGGGTTTTTAAATCGTGGTCTTTTATGGGGGGGGGTTACAATCAATATTCCCTCTAAGTTGTGGAACACTGTGAGCAAAAATTCTACTTTGTGAGCTACTGGCATTAAAGTTGTGAGCAGCACAATACAAGAACTCGTGGCACTCCATGAAATTGCTGAGCGGTCAGGTTAGAACGGATAAGAGGAAGTACTTCTTCACCCAAAGAGTGATTAACACTTGGAATTCACTGCCACAGGAAGTGGTGGCGGCTATAGGCATGGACGGCTTCAAGAGGGAATTAGATAAGCATATGGAGCAGAGGTCCATCAGTGGCTATTAGCCACAAGGTATAGATAGGGACTCTGGGGCAAGTGATGCTCTGTCATCTTGGTGCTTGGGGGGGGTCAACAGTGGGAGGGCTTCTAATGTCCTGGCCCCACTGGTGGACCTCCTGATGGCACCTGGTATTTCTGGCCACTGTGTGATACAGAGTGTTGGACTGGATGGGCCTTTGGCCTGATCCAACATTGGCATCTCTTATGTTCTTATGTGATTTGGCTACTGCATAAATTAGTTTGCACTGGAGCCATCCTTCCTGAGCTAAGATAAAAATGTGTGACCCAGAGGCTAAAAAACTGTGAGCTAGCTCACACTAACTCAGCTTAGAGGGAACACTGGTTACAATGCTTTTTTAATTCATGTTTGGGTTACCATATTTTGAAAAGCAGGAAAGAGCATATATTTCCTGACTGATTACTTCTAACAAGTGATCACTATGACCAATCTGATTTTAAATACCCCTACTTTAAGCTGTGATAATTGCTACTAACTAGGAATATGCCTAACCTTCCAACTCGCAAAAGAGGACATTTTCATCAGGTTTAAAAAAAAAAAAAAAAGCCCCAAAGAACACAGACACTAAAAAAAAGAGTACGTGTCCTCTAAAATGTGGACCTCTGGTGACCCTTAAGTTCTGCAAGGTAGACAGGTGGTTAATAAATGTTTCAAATAAGTAAGTAGATAATAATATTCTAGGACGTTTTGCCAGTTTGGTGTACTGGTTAGGACCGCAGGCTATAATCTGGGAGAACTGGGTTTGATTCCCCACTCCTCCTCCACATGCAGCTGATGGTGTGACCTTGGGTCAGTCACAAGTTCTTTCAGAGCTGTTCTCTCAAGGGCAGTTCTTGAGAGAACTCTCTCAGCCCCACCTACCTCCCAGGGTGTCTGTTGTGGGGAGGGGAAGGGAAAGGAAATTGAGAGCCATTCTGAGACTCCTTTGGGTGGTGAAGGGCGGGGTATAAATCCAATGTTCTCCTCCTCCTCCTCCTCCTCCTCTCCTCTCATGCATCAACAGCAACCCAATCTCTGACTGCAGCCCATCCCCACAAAAAAAACTGCAAGGAAAAAAACCTCTGATTTGACAAGAGTAAATTAATATTACGACTATTTCTCATTGCCAGAATTCTTTATCCTCCCTCTCTCCCTCCCTTCCAGCCTAGCATGAAAACTGGCACTGTGAAGCAACCGTTTAGGAGACGGCCTTTTCCTCTCTTTGGCTTCCTGGGCTGTAGCCTTAAAAACCCCGTCTTCCCGTGATTGAAAGTTACGTCTTTAAATATACTGACGTCTCGGCAATGAAACAGTATGGGGTGGCTGTTCGTGCTTAAACCGTGGCTTGTACGGGATGCGAGATTTGCAGCGTCCATGAAATTTACTCTTCGGTGGTAGGGGGAGCAGGCTGCCGTGGGCAACCAGTGGGAATCGTAATCTGCGTTTCGCAGAGCTTTCCATCAACACGAGCACCTTCAATGGATCCCCTCACAGTTTCGGAAGGCGTGCACAAGCGAGGCTGCCCTGGAATGCCGTCCCTCCTTTGCCACCGTTATTTCCAGTGATATATCAGACGCAATAATTACATCTGTGAATAATTCATGGCGCATAGCGACTCTGGCCAGATCCGAGCGAACATCAAAACTTCAGCCTTTATAATTATTGGGCTCTGATGCAGGGAGATTAAGACATCAAGCCTTGCAGAGTGGAAGAGGGTGATCTTTCTACACCCCGTGATGGGACCTACTCTAAAAGTGGGGGGAACGTGCCCCTCAACCACTAGGTTATATTGCCCTACGTGGCATCGGTCCCTTTCATATTTAATGACTCCTCCAAATTTTATCTCCAACATTGCTTTTATCTCCAACATTGCTAATATGAGGACTACCATGTTTTGCTTTGCTTTGCTTTGCTTCTGCCCTTCCTCGATCTAGAGCATCGGTCCCCAACAGAGTGCCGGCCAGGGCTCTTTTTGTAGCAGGAACTCCTTTGCATATTAGGCGACACACCCCTGATGTAGCCAATCCTCCAAGAGCTTACAGTAGCCCCTGACTAGATGGGGATACGAACATAAAAGAAGCCAATGTTGGATCAGGCCAATGACCCATCCAGTTCAACACTCTGTCACTCAGTGGCCAGAAATACCAGTGGCCATCAGGAGGTCCAGCAGTGGGGCCAGGACACTAGAAACCCTCCCACTGTTGCCCCACCACCACGTACCAAGCATGGATAGATACCTGATAGAGGATGAAGACAAAAAGAAGGCTCTACCCACGTGCCAGAAGGAAGACAATCCCCCCAAAAAACCCACTTCCATTCCTTTCACAATCCTAAGTGCAACACCAGCTTTCAACCATTTTTTATTTATTTATTTATTTATTTAATCACATTTCTATACCGCTCCTTCCCGGAGGTTCGGAGTGGATTTACATATATATATATACATTTTAATCTTCTAGCTAGGGCCACATATATTTCAGGAGAGATGGGTGCCTTACCAGGCACCTAAGCAGCATAGGTCTTTTTTGTCTGTGACGGGTCTTGCTGGAACCAGATGGTAGCGTCCTTCGGCGGAGGTCTTTTCTTTTTGGCTCGGCTCTCCTGGGGTGGTCCTCTATGGCGCGCGGCTGCCTGATGAGTCGCACTGGTCTCTGTCCCGCAAGGCTCCAACCGCGCTTACGTCACCACGCCTCCATGCCGCCCGGCCACGCCTCCATGAGTCTGCCGCCGATCTGCTGATCCGTCGCCATGTTCTTTCTGCTGGCTCGCCACTCGTCGTTCGCCACATCCCCCAGCCACCGCTGCTGCCCTCCAGTATTGGAGGTAGGGTGCCCCCCCACTCCTAAGGAGTGGGTACCCATTTGTCTAATTGCCATTTAGGGCTTTCAAGCCGCAGGGTGGGTGGGAGCTAGGACAAGGGCCAGGAGCTCACCCCGGCCACGGTGGGACTCGAACAGCTGTTAAGGCTGTTCGGAGATAGATTACTTGCAGGCATTTACCGCCTGCGCCACCGGTTGCTGGATGTCGAAGCCATCTGGGGGGCCCCAGTTCCTCTCTCCACAGACTAAGCAACCAGCACTCACGAGGAGCAAAGAAGAGTTCTTCCGCATGACATTGACAGCCGGCCAGTCCCACCAAACACTGGAGGTTGTCTTCAGTTTTTCACAGAAAATGTTCGAAGTCACCTGTCAGCCACTGGTGGTTACTGGACACGGTCAGACACAGCTACTCTGTGGAACTGCAAACCCTTTGTCATGAGAGAGTCATCCAAGCCCTGACAAATCAGTGCCCAAGGAAACAAATTTTCCTTCTTCAACCTATCCAACATCTTGTGCGTTATAAGATTTTTATTAGGTTTTCCCTATTATTTATGACATTATAGGAAGGGAAGGACATGGGGAATGGGATAAGACATGTAGGAAAATTTCCATCAGGCTTATACAATAGCCGTTACAAATTTTTCATCTTACATCTTTGTTTCCAGATCTCTTTGGTTTATAAAATTTCAAAAACTAATATCGATTAATCAAATCGCTAAGATCTTCTATTGTGATTCCGGGGGGAAAGTACATTTTCTGCACAGTTCAAGTTAGATTTATCCCGAGCTTATAGTAATTATAATTATTCCTGATCTTCAGAATTTCTTTTCACCCAGTCATAAAATGGTGTCCAGATATCTCTCACATTTTGTTTACTTCGGTTTCAACGAGTCAGATAATATATCCATTTCCGCTGTTGGAGAAGGGTGCATGAAATGTTGCAAAAAATATGTCTGTTATTGCTACCATTCAAACCAGAAATGTTTTTACTTAATATCATGCCTGATGTAAAAGATAAGAAAGTTAAGCATTTAATTATGCATATAGTTACCACAGCAAGAATTCTTTATGCTAAGTATTGGAAGAAATCAAAGATACTGTCAGAGTCTCACAGCAATCAGTTCTCAACAACGTTCCTTCAGAAGGTTCAAATTTATTGAGTACAGTCAAGGCGAGTCTTCTGTGCACACATTTAGTGTCAGAACTTATTGTAAAGGTGGGAGGTGAATAGATATACAGGTTTCAAAGTGAGGCCCCCTGACTAGATGGTCAGACGGCCAGGCTGGGAGATAAGACCTGGCGAGAAGAAGTGAAAGTTAACATTCCAGCATAACAAGAAATACTACATCAGCCACTGTACCCCCCACCACCAGCCATGGCAGTATAGCTGACAGATACCAACAAAAGATGAACTTTTGACAAAAACCTATCCAACATCTTTTGGACATCGGAGCAATCGAACTTGTCCCAGAGAACCAAAAGTCATCAGGGATCTACTCAATCTAATTCATTGTTCCAAAGAAGAATGGAGACGAGAGAGCCATTTTGGACTTAAAGTGGCTGAATCATAGAATCGAGAAAAGAAAGTTACAGGTGGACACTCTCAAATCTATCATTTCCTTGAGCCAGAAAAAGGACTTTCTGGCATCAATAAATCTATCGGAGGCTTATTCTCATATCCTGAATTAAGATTCTCACGGGAGGTTCTTCCGCTTCGCCTACAACAGAAAATACTTCCAATATCAGGCCCTTCCCTTTGGTCTCAAGACTGCACCAAGAGTGTTCGCAAAGATTCTAGTCTCGCTTGTAGCTCTTTTGTGAACCCAGGATGTTTCCATTTTTCCATACCTACATGACATTCCCATCCGGTCCCCCTCATACCAACAGGGAGCAGAAGATGTGGAAAGGACTCTCCTGCCTGCAAGACCATGGCTTCATTATCATCATGGAGAAGAGCTGTCTTCTTCCTGGCCAGTGGGTGCGTCACATGGGAGTCATTATAGACACGGTTCAGGATCAGGTTTTCCTGTCCCAAGAAAGAAGGGAGAAGATTCTTTCTCTGCTACAGGAGATTATGCAGCAGTCTCACACAGAGGTCACCTTAGTCTCACTGGTTTCCCGTGAGTGCTGAAGAAGAAGAAGAAGAAGAAGAAGAAGAAGAAGAAGAAGAAGAAGAAGAAGAAGAAGAAGAAGAAGAAGAAGAAGAAGAAGAAGAAGAAGAAGGAGGAGAGGCAGTAGAGGAGGAGGAGGAGGAGGAGGAGATTGGATTTATACCCTGCCCTTCACTTGGAGTCTCAGAGTGGCTTACAAACGCCTTTCCCTTCCCCTCCCCACAACAGACACCCTGTGAGGTGGGTGGGGCTGAGAGAACTCTGGTACAAACTGCTCTTTCAGGAACAGCTGTGCCAGAGCTTGTGACTGACCCAAGGTCACATCAGCAGCTGCAAGTGGAGGAGTGGGGGATCAAACCTGGTTCTCCCAGATTAGAGTCCGCACAAGTAACCACTACACCAAACTGGCTCTCTTCTGAACCCATGGCTACCTGCCCACTCAAAAAGCTCACCTTTAATTATCTTCCTGGTGGGTTTCACCTCTGCTAAGAGGGTTTCAGAGCTTCGGGCCCTTTCGTTGGACAAGGAGCTTTGCATTTTCCACAATGACAGAGCCGTTCTGGCACTGACCCAGGCTTTATCCCAAAGATTAACTCTATCTTTCATAGCTCAGAGAAACTGGCCCTTCCTTCATTCTGCCCTAACCTTAAATATCCTCGGGAAAGGGGGTCGCATGGTTTAGACATCCGGATAGAGCTGAGCTTCTATTTGGACAGATGCTATGTTCATGTCTTTTAGGAAAGCATCCTCGGGAAACAGGGTTTCAACTTCCACCCTTAGCAGAGGGGTCAGAGGGTGTATTGTTCTGGCACATCAGGCCGGGAGCCTGGATCCCCCAATGGGCATAACTGTTCATTCTCTCAGGGGAGCAGCGACCACAGCAGTCTACGGGTCTTTCCCTCCCTTAGAGGGGGTCTGTCGGACAGCCACTTGGAAGTCAGACCATTCCTTCATGAAACAATACCGTTTTGACAAGGCAGCCTCAGCTGACGCAGCCTTCAGTCGATGGGTCCTGCAGCATAACTTTTCAGACTAAGGATCCCAAGTGTCTATCCTCCCAGAGAGCCAGTTTGGTGTAGTGGTTAAGTGCACGGACTCTAACCTGGGGGAACCAGGTTTGATTCCCCACTCCTCCCCTTGCACCTGCTGGATGACCTTGGGCAAGCCATAGTTCTGGCACAGCTGTTCTTGCAAAGGGGGAGTTTCTGTCAGAGCTCGCTGAGTCCCACCTACCTCACAGGGTATCTGTTTTGGGGAAGGGAAGGGAAAGGAAAGGAGTTTGTAAGCCACTCTGAGACTCCTTCGGGTAGTGAAGGGCGGGGTATAAATCCAATCTCCTCCTATGTCCCAGATGTTCAGACTGACCCACCCTGGACCAGCAGAGAATAGAAGGTTTCTTTCCCTTACTGTGAATGTCCCCCAGAGAGCACTGCAATCAGGGGCTCAGAACCAACTGGCCCTCCCAGGTCTTAAGGAGGCTAGGCTGTCGATAACCAGGACCACTGACCCCATCCTGGTGGCATGAGCTTTCTCGGTGGTGGCCCCATCCTGTTGGAATGAGCTGCCAGAGGAGATCAGGCCCTGAAAAACCTCTTATAGTTCCGCAGGGCCTGTAAAACAGAGCTCTTCCACCAGGCTTTTGGGAGCCACCGCCACCAATAGTGAACAACTAATAGCTGAATGAGAGAGGGCCTTGGATCCCTGGAACGTCTACCAACAGCCTAAAGGACATCAATCACTGCAAGGACAACTAAATAAGGAAGACTGCGAGCCGACTGTGAGTTAAAAACACCGAATAATGGCTGCCACCATCAAACGAATGACGACGACTACTAGCACTTTATTATGGTTTTAGAATTGCTTTAATTGTAACTTATGTTTTAATGTAACTTAGCTGTTTTTATGTAAGCCGCCCTGAGCTGACTCTGGCTGGGAGACTGGGGAAGAAATTTGATAAATAAATACATAAATAAATAAATACATTTCCCTTCTCGGTGGCCCTAGGGTGGGGCAGTCTCTTTCACTACCAGGGGAAGAGCCCAGGCAGTTCCAAGGATGGACCGTGGCCTGGATAAGGTCCAGGGAGACTGAGCGTATTTCTGTAGGGTCCCCTGCAGGTCCTCGGTTTGAACTTTATCGGTTGTTCTCATACCTTGGAAATTTTGCTGGTCTTTAAGGTGCTCCTGGACTCCAGTCTAATAGCATAGCCAGTTTACTTTGGAGTCAATCTGTTGAAATGCAGGGGTACACTTTTTTCAGCTTGTCACAGACCGGAATGGGAGGTCACAAAGTAGGAATGAAACCGCGCGGCATTGTCATTGCTGAAGCATCCAAGAGCCGCAGTGCATGCCCCTAAACCGGAGGAGCTGAGTGGTTTTACCCTCGGTCTTAGAACCGGATAAAACTGAATTTGCTGTGATGACTCCATTTTGTACCTGGGGTATCAACAGGAAACAGTAATAATGCCTCCCTCCCAGTCCCAGATGTGGACGGCACCAAGATGAGCTTTTAATGAGCGCAACCTGATTATTGTCCCGACCGGAGGCGAGTCGGCCCCGTTTATTTGCGTTCCACGGCGTGGCAGAGATCTGTTCTCAATCAGAATAATCCAATTTAAAGGAATGATTCATATTAGCGAACACATCTGTCTGAGGGCCAGAGCAGAACCCCGGTGTTAGTTTAATAAATGACGTTCATTAAACTCAGCTGAAAATATAATCTGGAGAGACTGATGGAGTGAACAGAGCAAAGAATAAGCAAAAAAAAAAAGAGCTGGCAATTATCGGCCGTCATTTGTTCTGCCGGCGCGGCAAGAACCAGGGCTTGTTTGCTGAAATCTTAATTTCGTTTGGCTGAGGTGGAATCCATCAAAAAAAAAAAAAAGCCCACACGGCAGACAATGTCCTCGTTTCTCAAAATCCGTCGGGGGGGAAGTTAGCCATTTTTCTTGATCTATCCTGTATCAGAAACAGAAATGTCGGGTTAGGATGGAGAGAGAAAAGGCTTCCCAGATGAGCTCCGTGTGCATCTCTCAAAGATGGCCTCCTGGCCTCCCAAAGAAAGAGTCTGCTCGTTATTGAGGGATAATTACTGCAGTAGCGGAGTCCATTTCCAAACGAGCCCATTACCAGTTCTGCATACTCCCACACAACCCTTTTCCACACAAGAGGGAAACCAGGAACCGACACTGTTCCATGCTAATGAAATGGCCTTGGCAGGCTCATTTCAGATCCTTACCTCAACCCCGTGAGTGGTTTTTGTTTTTGTTTTTTTAAAGAGAGAATGGTATCAAGCAACATTAGCGGTTTCCGTACCTCAACAGTCACCGCTGGGTGTCATCATTTTTGTTGTTGCAGTTTGGAATGGTGTATAGGATAGAAAAGTCCGCATGGTCAAAGCAATGGTATTCCCAGTAGTCATGTATGGCTGTGAGAGTTGGACTATAAGGAAGGCCAAGTGCCGAAGGATAGATTCTTTTGAATTATGGTGCTGGAGGAGACTCTTGAGAGTCCCCTGGACTGCAAGGAGATTGAATCAGTCAGTCCTAAAGGAAATCAACCCTGACTGTTCCGTGGAAGGCCAGATACTGAAGATGAAGCTCAACTACTTTGGCCACCAAAGGAGAAGGGAGCACTCACTGGAGAAGACCCTGATGCTGGGGAAGATTGAAGGTAACAGAATAAGGGGGTGGCAAAGGATGAGGTGGTTAGACAGTGTTATCGATGCAACAAACATGACATTGAGCAAACTCCGGAGCGCAACAGAAGACAGGAGGGCCTGGCGTGATGTGGTCCATGGGGTCGCAAAGAGTCGGACTCGACTGTGTGAGTGAACAACAACAACATAGGACAGAGATGTGGAACGTGGAAAAAGACAGTATACGTACTTCTTTATAAAGTTCCTGGTGATCCGCCAGTGTGAGGACCCAATGAAGTTGATGGGCAGTAGATGGAGGAAGAGAAAACCAAATGTGAGTGATTAGAATGTGAGATTTGCTGCCAGAGGATGTAGTGATGGCCACAGGCAAAGACAGCTTTACATAGGGATGCCAGCCTCCAGGTGAGACCTGGGGATTCACGGAATTACAGCTCGTCTCCAGACTGGACTTCAGTCCCCCTGGAGAACATGGCTGCTTTGGAGGGTGGGCTCTGTGGCGTTGCACCCCATGGAGGTCCCTGTCCTCCCCAGGCTCCACCCCCAAATCTCCAGGAGTTCCTCAGCCTGGAACTGCCAACCCTAGCCCCCCAAACCCCTGCCGTCAGCCGGGGGGACTTGACAACATTATTCAAATGGGGTTCCACAGATTCATGGAGGAGAGGCCTCAGCCTCTGCACCCTCCAGAGTAAATGGTTAGTCTCCATGTGAGGACTGAACTGAACGTGATGGAGAGATGGTGGCCACCACGAGTTCACTGTCGCCCACTTCCAAGTGGACTTAAATGCCCCGGTGGCCTGATCGGGCGACACAGAGCTCTTCCCCGCCACCACCCTGTGTCTTTTCAAGTGCTAAAATAGCCACGGGAGGGCCTGTACGGGTGAGGAAAGAGCTCTGTGCCACGGACTGTATCTGGATCAGACCCTTGCGGCATTCTAAAATCACTTTAAAATGCCGTTCTCTGTCATGTTTCGCTTGGACCTGAGACAACATGATAGCCTAGATGGACCTGCTGGTCTGATACAGCAGAACTCTTCCTGTGTTCTTATGAAGGCCTCAGCCTCTATGCCCTATTGTTGGCCCTCCAGAGGAACTGGTTGGCCACTGTGTGAGACAGGATGCTGGACTAGATGGACCCTCACTGGTCTGATCCAGCAGGGCTCTTCTGATGTTCTTATGAAGGCCTCAGCCTCTATGCCCTATTGTTGGCCCTCCAGAGGAACTGGTTGGCCACTGTGTGAGACAGGATGCTGGACTAGATGGACCCTCACTGGTCTGATCCAGCAGGGCTCTTCTGATGTTCTTATGAAGGCCTCAGCCTCTATGCCCTATTGTTGGCCCTCCAGAGGAACTGGTTGGCCACTGTGTGAGACAGGATGCTGGACTAGATGGACCCTCACTGGTCTGATCCAGCAGGGCTCTTCTGATGTTCTTATGAAGGCCTCAGCCTCTATGCCCTATTGTTGGCCCTCCAGAGGAACTGGTTGGCCACTGTGTGAGACAGGATGCTGGACTAGATGGACCCTCACTGGTCTGATCCAGCAGGGCTCTTCTGATGTTCTTATGAAGGCCTCAGCCTCTATGCCCTATTGTTGGCCCTCCAGAGGAACTGGTTGGCCACTGTGTGAGACAGGAGGTTGGACTAGATGGACCACTGGTATGACCCAGCAGGGCTCCTCTGATGTTCTTAGGACAGGCAGCGGAAGGGTGGGAGTTCAGCAAGACACCCATTTCATACCTGCTGTCGATCTTTCCAGTATTAAAAAGAGATGTTTCAAAGTCTCTGTCTCCTTCCCTGCCGGTCCTTTCAGCAGCACCCATTGGATTTCAGCCATGCCGTTCTAATCAATTAGGTGTTCTTTGATACGGCGGAACCCTCCGTTTTGTTTAGTTTTTTTCCTGCCTGTTTTTCCATCCCCCCTTTTGTGACCTCTTCTCCCTCCTCGGCTGCATTACTAGGCGATCTTTTGTTTTCAGGAGAGGCTTTAATATTTATGGGCCGAGAAGAGCAACCCTGAAGTCCCAACCGGTCAGACAGGGGAAATTGAGAAGAATAATGGCGAAGGAGGGAACCCTTGACCTCGTGGGCTTCCGGCGCTGATTAGAGAATCTCCCGGTGTCAGTCACCTTTTCTTGTTGAGGGCAGGCTGGCTGTGAAGAGATTGTTTCCCCCACTTTCCCTTTGACCCTCTTTAATCAGATCACCGCTTTTCCTTCATGGTCACAGCCCTCATCACTGTAGAGGCCTTTCTGCATATGTGTAGAGCAATGCTCCCTCTAAGCTGTGGAGTCTTGCGAGCAAACATTCTACTTTGTGAACTCCTGGCATTAAAGTTGGGAGCGAGCCATTTGGCTACTGCAGAAAACAGTCTGCTCTGGAGCCATCCCTCTGGAGCCAAGACAAAAATGTGTGAGCCGGAGGCTAAAAAAACTGTGAGCCAGCTCACGCTAACTCAGCTTAGAGGGAACACTGGTATGTACCTATTTAAAGGCTACTGTGCCTGGGGTTTTTTTTTCCCCTTTAGAGGCATACAGGTGGGTGATCTACCTGATTCTGGGGTTCGCCTGGGAGACGGGGGAGCCATTTCATTTGCAAAGAGGATCGATACGCATTTGCTCCGTTGGTGCATTTTGGAAGGCTTCGTATTTGAGGAGAGTCGTGATTTTTCTAGAATGACTGGGTACTTGACAGCTATGCCTTCTGCGTTTCAGAGAGCCAAATCGCACTTCAGTGTACAGCGTTTCATCGCTCATCTCTTGATGATGGGTGGTTGAATGCGCGAGTCCCCGCCTTTCGAAAGCATTACATTTGAAGGAGGTGCGAAAGGTCTACCTGTGGCATTGGAACTGTGATGGCTCATTCACACATGAAATCATTGTGGGATGGACATGTGTGTGTGTGTGTGTGTGTGTGTTCACCGCTTTATTTCCTAGCTCTCTTGTGTGTGTGTGTGTGTGTGTGTGTGTGTGTGTGTGTGTGTGTGAGATAGAGAGAGATATAGAGAGAGAGAGAGAGAGAGAGAGAGAGAGAGAGAATTGTGAATGCCAAGAGATGCCAAGAACAGCTTTAGAAGTCAATATTTTATAAGACTGACAGATCCTGCCACCAAACTACTGTGGAAGATTATTTTGTTGTTGTTGTTGGGTTGCTCAGTATCATGCTGCATAAGCCTTTGCTTGCTGCGTGGGAAACGGGCGCATGAAATTGCCTGACAGACACGAAGTCACCAAGTAGCCTTGTGTGCCGGTTTTTCTAAGGGAGGCATCCATTCGCGGTAGGTTGACTCGTCACTGATAGAATGGCTGGTGGAAATGAAGGCTGGCAGCACACAGTCGTTTCACAGAATCATAGAGTTGGAAGGGGCCATACAGGCAAGTGTTTGTTCAGCCGCTGCTTGAAGACTACCAGGGAGGGGGAGCTCACCACCTCCCTAGGCAGCCGATTCCACTGTGGCACAACACTGACTGTAAAAAAAAGAAAGGTAACTAATATCAAGCCGGTACCTTCCCACCTGTAATTTAAACCCATTCTTGCGAGTCGTCCTATCCTCTGCTGCCAAGGGGAACAGCTCCCTGCCCTCCTCTAAGTAATAGCCTTTCAAATACTTTAAGAGAGCAATCATGTCCCCCCTCAACCTCCTCTTCTCCAGACTGAACATTCCCAAGTCCCTCAGCCTTTCCTCATAGGACTTGGTCTCCAGGCCCCCAATCATCCTCATCGTTCTCCTCTGCACCCGCTCCATTCTATACACATCCTTTTTGAAGTGAGGCCTCCAGAACTACACACAATACTCCAGGTGCGGCCTGACCAATGCGGTGTGCAGTGGGACTATGGCATCTGGCGATTTGGATGTTCTGCCTCTGTTGATACACCCCAAGACTGCATTAGCCTTTTTTCCCACTGCATCACACTGACTGCTCAAATTCAGCTTACAGTCCACTCGTACTTTGAGTTCTGGTTCACACACAGTGCTACCCAGAAATGTGTCCCCCCATCCAGTATGCATGGCTTCTCATTTTTATTACCCAGATGTGGAACTCTGCACTTATCCGTCTTGAGCTGCATCTTATTAACATCTGCCCACTTTTCTACTGTATTCAGATCAGTTTCCACAGAACATTGAAGGTCGTCATTGTTGCCAGTAATTTGACCCTTATCACATGGACATGTGAAGCTACTTTCTACTGAATCAAACCATTGGTCCCTCACAGTTTGCACTGTCTACTCAGACTGGCAGTGGCTCTCCGGGGAGTTTGGTAGAGGTCTTTCATATCACCTAGTACCTGATTCTTCTACCTGGAGATGCCGGGGATTGTTGGAATATGCAAGGTCTAGTGTGCATAGATAGATAAAATGACAAGAACATCCTGCAGGGGGCAGCAGAGGGGACTAATTCACATAGTGAGATTAGGGACGTCCTACTATTTTCAAGTAGCCCCCTTGCTGTCTCCTGATTGGCTCAATTTGGGTTTTTCCTGCTCTTGATGAGATTTCTTTATAACTGACTCTCTCTTCGCTAGACTTCTCTTCCTCTCTCCTCTTTCTTACAAAGTTTGTTCTCTTCTTAATAAGCCGACTGAATTCTTTAAACAGCATGTGCTCCGCTTTACTGCATATCGAAACTCTGCCAGCACTTGGGACCTTCTGCATGCCAAGCAGATGCTCTTTGCTGAGCCACGATCACTCATCCTAAGCTTTTCCCTGGAAATCAGTTCTTTACTGTTTTATAGCACTTCCAAAACCTCACCTTGTGACCAGTGCTACCAATGGGAAGAAAGTCACAGAGGCACACAGAGCTTCTGCCATATCACTGTCAAAGCTCTTTTATGTTTCTAAGTGATTATGGCTAAGAACTCCGTCGTGTTGAACCCCAAGACAAACAATGCACTTAAGGGAAGAAACAGCACTCCATCCAGATGTCATGAACAAACCTGGACATCTGTATGAATTTATTACAACTCCTTTCCTTGTAAAGGTCAAGGTTCCCCTTTCTCGAAAGCTAGTCGAATCCGACTCTAGGGGGCGGTGCTCATCTCCATTTCCAAGCCAGCGCTGTCAGAAGACATTTCCGTGGTCATGTGGCTGGCATGACTAAACACCGAGGGGGACAGAACACGATTACCTTCCCTCCGAAGCAGTACCTATTTATCTACTTGCAATTTCTTGCTTTCGAACTGTTAGGTTGGCAGGAGCTGGGGCCAGAGACGGGAACTCACTCCATCATGCGGCACCGGGGTCTTAAACTGCCGAACTACAGACCTTCCGGTCTGCAGCTCAGCGTCTTAACCTCTGAGCCACTGCGGCCCATTCCTTGTACAGCACACTAAAACTGACAACAGAAGTCTTCAATTTACTACAGTTTGGCATGACATTCAAACAAGATTGTCTCATAACCGGGATTCTTGGTGGAAAGGGCCACAAAGTCACAGCCAACTTCTGGAGACCCTGGAGGGTTATCGAAGGAAGAGACTTGCAGAGGTCTTTGCCATTGCCTGCCTCTGCATAGCAACCCTGAACCTCCTGGGCGGTCTCTCATCCGAGTTCTAACTATGGCCAACCCAGCTTCGGTCCTGATATCTGATGGGATCAGGCTAGCCTGATCGGGACAGCTTCAAGAGGGAATTAGATGAACATCTGGAGCAGAGGTACGTCAGTGGCTATTAGCCACAAGGTATAGATAGGGGCTCTGGGGCAAGTGATGCTCTGGTGGGAGGGCTCCTAGTGTCCTGGCCCCACTGGTGGACCTCCTGATGGCACCTGGTATTTTTGGCCACTGTGTGACACAGAGTGTTGGACTGGATGGGCCATTGGCCTGATCCAACAGTGGCTTCTCTTATGTTCTTACCCAGATTTAACTCCAGGTATGAATCCAAGTTACTGTGGAAGAAACCAACCTCAAGCACAAATTGCATTTGTCAGCTGCATTTCTGTAAAGCACATTGGAGTTTCTGGATTATTATTTTTTTCCTGCTGCAGATATATTATTCAGAAAACCTTTGGCCACTGTGTGACACAGAGTGTTGGACTGGATGGGCCATTGGCCTGATCCAACAGTGGCTTCTCTTATGTTCTTACCCAGATTTAACTCCAGGTATGAATCCAAGTTACTGTGGAAGAAACCAACCTCAAGCACAAATTGCATTTGTCAGCTGCATTTCTGTAAAGCACATTGGAGTTTCTGGATTATTATTTTTTTCCTGCTGCAGATATATTATTCAGAAAACCTTTGGCTCTACAAATCCACAACAAGCTCCATGACCTAATAGGTTTGCCTCCTTCCTCCAGAGATCATTTCCTCGTGGGTTGCAAATAGTGTGTAGGTACTTCTAGAAGTTCTTCCATGTACACTAATCTTTGCATCAATAAGCTTTATATATATATATATATCTTAAAATGCAAAAGAGTCTATCAAATATACTGATATTTCTTGCTTCCCTGAGAATCCGAACTCCGCTGATGCAATTAACGAAATTTCAGGAACATCGCTCAAAGTGGAGGTTGGATTTTTTAATAGGTAAAAAAATTAATAAAACTTTAATAATTAATAGGCCCATGAAAGCTTATTGAGTGATCTTGGGCTTCAATCAATCTTGGAACATACGAGGAACTCCAATTTTCACCTTACTCTTCCTAGCTGGAGGTGCATCCTAGATTTAGTGCAATTAAAAACGAGTTGAGAAATATTTTCAGTTAATTGCGCCGTACACCTTGAAGGTAATTTCGAGCTGCGGGCAAAAAATAATAATAGTGCCAACGTGCTAATTGAATGCTGAAAGGCTGGAAGTTAGCTTGCTTTCTGTGTCGCCGGGCCAGGCTGCGAGCTACCGAGCAAGGCTGTGGTTTCAGGAGAACTCTGGGAGAGAGATGGGCGGCAATTGCTTAAACCGTTGAAGGACTGCAGACATAAGCGTTTGGAGTCCTTGTGTGCCGATGATGTAGAGCTGGAATTCCAAAAACAACATCCGTGACAAAAATAACTAAGAGTCAATAAAGATAAGTTGCAAAAATGTTTACTGTAGTCATTCAGTAGAACATTCTCTTCTATTATCACTCACACGCTAATGAATACTGCGCAATGAAAACAATTCGTTTCACAATATGATGTAGAGCTCTCTGGCCCTGACCCGGACGGCCCAGGCTAGCCTGATCTCATCAGATCTCGGAAGCTAAGCAGGGTCGGCCCTGATTAGAACTTAAGATGGGAGACCACCCGGGGAGTCCAGGGTTGTTGCACAGAGGCAAGCAAGGAGAAACCATCTCATGCTCTGAAAACCCCAAAGGGGGACCCGTAAATTGGCCACAACTTGACAGCGCTTTCTACCACCAGTCTACCAGTGCCGACCAGGATGAACCAGGCTAGATCAGTCTTCTCAGATCTCAGAAGCTAAGCGGGGTGGTCCTGGTTGGTACTCAGATGGGAAACCACCAAGAAAGTCCAGGGTCGCTACACAGAGGCAAATAATAGCAGACCACCTCTGTTTTGTCTCTTGCCTTGACAACCCTCTGTGGTTGCCGTACGTCGTCTTTCCACCACCAGAGATGTCTGACAGCTGGACAGCAATTGTATAACATTCTTGTGTGTATTATGACCTTATGCCAGAAAGTAGTCCATTTGGCTCTTCCTCTTGGGCAACCATTTTTGGTTTGGTTCCACCTTCTCTATCAGCCGTTTTCGGGCAGTGCTCACTGCTCCCTCCCAAAGCTCCAAAGGTCCCTGCAGGCTCAGAAATGTTGGGGACCCAGGTCTAGACCATTGGTGTTCAAGTCACAGGTGAAGACCCCAATAGAACTGCCATTATTTGTGAGTTTTGGATGAACCTGGTGCTAGTGCGCATGCGCAGAGAACAAAAGTACCACACTTCCTTCTTTTCTTTTCGTGTACACTAAGAGGAGCAGAAGGATGGTGATCCAGGTCACGCAGCAGTGGAGGCGTTTCCTCCGCATCACTGACCCTTGCTTGCTACAGCTCCTGATGCTTAGGGGAGGCCCTTCCAAAAGTCTCCTACCCCGAAGTGACATCCATTTAGGAAATTGCCTTGTGTGAAACTTCTCTGATGAACACAGAGATCCAAAGCACTTCTTTTGCAAAGGTTGCAGTGATCTTGTAGACATCTTGCTTCTTACGGCAGAGATGTATCAACCGATGGTTGCATCCTTAATTCTGGTGATGGAGTGGCGCAGGAGGAAGAACATCCCGGATCAGTACCAAGGGTTTCCAGAGAGAAGGCGGCACCTTCTTTATGACGCAGTGCACTGCTCTGTGATACAACAGATCCATCTTTCCAATGCTCCCTCTAAGCTGTGGAGTCTTCTGAGCAAAAATTCTACTTGGTGAGCTACTGGCATTAAAGTCGTGAGCGAGCGATTTGGCTGCTGCATAAATTAGTTTGCTCTGGAGCCATCCTTCCTGAGCTAAGACAAAAATGTGTGAGCCGGAGGCTAAAAACCTGTGAGCTGGCTCACACTAACTCAGCTCAGAGGGAACACTGCAACCCACCCTACAAAGTATCTTCTTCCGAAAGGACTGATAACCTGTTGAATCTGTCACATGAATGAGTCGACACCTATCCAGATTGCGACACAAATCTGCTAGATTCAACCAAATTTTAAATAATTGGGGGGATGGGTTGTACGTACTGTACCACAATCATCAGCCGCAAAGGAGAAAGACCTTCAAAACTCCTCAACTTCTTTCAAGTGCAAAGGTGTGGGATGAACGGGCCAGCGCTTAAAATAAGTTTGTGACCGGGGAGATTTTGCCTGATGTAATTGTGGCACTGATGGAAGTAGAAGAATTCACCTGTGGGACTTGACACTTAACACAGGTAGCTGCCCTGTGCAAAGTCCCACAGGGAAGGTTTTTTATGCCCACCAGTGTTTAAATCAGGCCGCGGTTTTGTAGCTCCGGGAAAACTTGAAACGACCAGGTACTCCAGACAAGACCCCAAAGCTATTTGTTAGAAGGTGCTGCAGTACACTGCAGGTGAAAGAAATCGAAGGGGAAAGGGACTTCTGGGTTCGGGGATGCTGCTTGGCGTTTCGCGTAACTATCAGCCTATCTCTGGTGGGCAGTAAGGAGGGGCTGTACATCACAACTATCAATTGTTGTAGATCATCTGACAAAGGGACCTAAGAGTCTCGAAAGTTCATACCCCGAAAATCTCGTTGGTCCCCAAGGTGCTACTTGACTTGAATCTAGCTGTTGAACTCATGTATTTCAGCTGCTGGACTGGAGGGGCAGCTATGTGGGTCTCTTCCCATTTCAGAGGGTGGCCGGGTTGGTTTCCGGTAGGACAGCCAGATTCAAATCCAGTAGCACCTTAGAGACCAACAAGATTTTCAGGGTATGAGGAATCTTCCGACTCAGGCATCTCTGCCCCTACTTGTATCTGACGAAGGGAGCTTTGTATCTCACAAGCTCATGCCCCAATAAAACCCTTTTCTTTAATTAAATTGTATTGTTTTCTCTTAAAAGGGTGGGATGCAGAAGGAAAAAAGGGATATGGGAGAAATATAGATATATCAAATTTGTGAAGTATTATGAATGGTTATGTACAAGTAAAATCAAATGTATTACGAAATGTATTACCTATTTCAAATGCAAAAGCAAACGATAAAACCGGAATATTACAGAATTACAGGATTTGGGATAGATTCTCTCTTTAAAGAATAGGCAAGAACTTTCCTAAGGTTAACGATAATCTATTGACGATAGAGGAAATTATGGGGAATTTCAGACAGGCGATAGATTCCAGAAGGGAACCGGTTCTCAAACGGGTTCTGGTCTGTCATTTCAGACAGAACCCGTTTGAGAACCGGTTCCCTTCCGGAATCTATTTGCCATTTCATACACAAACGCTTCAGTCCCGTTTAGGAACCGGGACTGAAGCGTTTTACCTGTCATCCACTTCCAAGTGGTCTCCAGTGCCCTCTCCCGGTTCCGATATGCTTTTTCCCCGCCTTTTTCCGCCTGCGCGGGCGATCTCCGGCTGTTGGGGTTTCTTTGAACGTTCAATTTATAGCGTTATAGTGCTATAGCACTATAACGCTATAACGGTATAACGGAATAGCATTATATCAATCCCATTGGAATGCATGGAGTGTTTTGTTATACTGCTATAGCGCTATAAAGCAAATGTTTTTTAAAAAAAATTGATCACCCGCGCGGGAGGAAAATGGTGGGAAAACAAAGCGGTACAAGTCTGAAATGCCAAACCGCTTCTGATCCGGCTCATTTGCAGTAGGGGCAAGCCGTGTGTGAAATGGCAGCCCTGTACCGGTTCACTTCAAAACGGATGATTGCCGGCTTGAAACCGGGTGAAACTGGGTAATGTGAAATTCCCCAATATCGTTAACAACTGAACAGACTTCTATACTAAAATGAAATCGTTGTAAAAACCTTGATATTGCTTTAATTGTTTATCTAAACCTAACCCCAATAAAAACCTGTCGGTCTCCAAGGTACTACTGGATGTGAATCCAGATCTTCTACTGCAGACCAACAGGGCTACCCTCCTGAAACAACAAAAAATAGTTGTGGTGTACAAAATACACTAGTAAGCTTGGCATGGATCCTGAACACCGACGTAACATGGCGGGGGGAATGCACGATGACACCACTGATCATCCCGTCCATGACCATCTACGCAGCTGTTGTTCATGATTCCACATGCCTGTGGGTCAGGGGACCAAAAAAGATTCTGGACCCATATTGAGTGGCGTACAGGGCAAAGACACCTTTACGTTTATTATAACTGGACGGCATTGAGTATTACCACTGGGTTTAAATGTTACTGTGCAAATATGGAATAAATCTTTGAGAGTGTGGAGGAAAGAAGGGCTTTCGGAAGGGAGATGGGCTTCAGTTGATGGGTCACAGAGTTTGAAATGGTAGAGGACATAGAGATTCTTGTTCCCCAGATAGCTGTGCGAGTTCCTCCTCTCAGTGACTGTACTTTATAGGGCCATCTTACAAAGAACATGGTGTACGCAGGCAGATCCAACGCTGTCATAACCACCACCTTTCGCCTCTTTGATTTCTGAATGTCTGGGGATGAAAGCAACCATGAGGTCTCAGCTCCAACCAAAGCCCCTTGCAGAGAAGGACAATCACACGGACCGGTCTCCCATAGTTAACTAGAAATAGCCCATCCTCTCCATGCCTGCGAGCGTGGGCATGGCTGGGGCAAGTCTGATTTTCAACCCAACGGGATGGTTGGCTGCCAATATATTTTCCAGACTTTGCAAAACAATTTATCGGTGTCCGCTGTCATCCATCCGATGCATGCTTCTTTCAGCCGTCACGACATATTGTTCTGTTACTGGTCACTGTTTATTCTGTGTCCACATGAACTGTTGTATATGTCGGTGTGTCTCTCGCTAGGCCTCCTCCATTCCTTCTTTCGTTCCCCTAAGAAAAATTATTTTAAATCTTTTTTTGTTTGTTTCCCTTTAGTCTCTCTTGGTTTTCTTCTCTCGTTTTTTTCTTATTCGATTGTGTGTTCATTAGAGCTTTTTTGGAACTATGCTGTGTTTGGTGCTTAATTCTTATTTTTTCTTCTTATTTTTTTTTGTTTACAATCTTTTTTTTATTTTAATCTCTATCTTCCTTCCCGCCTTCCCTCCTTTTTTTCCAAACTATATATAAATATAAATATATATATATAAAAAAATCTTTTCTTCTTTTGTCATTCAATCAATTTTTTTCCAACAAAATCAACCAAGAGCCAGTCAAATCCACCACAGTCTCGCGCTGAGCTAGGAAAAAGGGTTCACGTAATGACAGGAAAGTGGAGAGAATACAGTCCCCCAGTCCGTAAGTTCCAATCAACTCGAAGTTGACAGTGTGACATGATGGCGCCATGTAACAGAGCTAAGAAGTGGTTGCATGACATGCCGTCAAGTTTCGTGCAGGTGCCGTGATTGAAGCATTTTTTCTTGGATGTTGTATCAGTTGATGATTGGCCAGTCATGATCACATGTGCCTTTTCTTGACTATTGTGCTGCCACAGTTTTTATTGCTGTGCTCATTTTTTATTTCTCTTCTTTTATTATTATTTGTTCGTTTTCTTTGATGCTTGCAGTGGTTTCTTTGTCGTTTGATTTCTCGTTCAGCGGTTTATGCTTCTCTAGATATCACACGGAAGGGGGGGAAACACAAATTCCTAATTTTTTTTTTAGGAAAAAATGGGATGGTTATAAATGTATGAAAAAATCTAGTAGAAAAAGGAAACGGGGGAAATGTGTGATTGATATCTTTTGCACTCTAAAATCTTGTGTTTTTCAATGGATAATTGGGGGCCTTTTTCAATTGGTTTTTCTTTTCTTTCTTCCTCCCTAAAGATATTTCTAATCCCGCTCCAAAATTCAAACAGTTAATCACAATAGCCTTACAAAAAAGAAAAGAAAATAGCTGTCTTCCAAGCAAGCTAGAAAGTAAAACCAAACGGCTACTAACGTGCCTTCCCAGAATTCTTAATTTTAAGGTTTCATAGCTCAATGTCTTTTACTATAGCCATAGTTCTGGGGGAGGGAGGGGCATTTTATTTGGAGGAGATGGAAAAAATATCCTGATTTCAAAAGCAAAATGCATTTTTTTTCCTCTTTTGTTTGGTTGGTTACAACTGAAAAAGGGTCCTGGATGAGTGTTTTCCTTTTTCTTTTTTTCCTTCTTATATTCTTCTTCTTCTTCTTTTTGGTGTTGTAATTGTTTAGACCGCTGTGTATGGTTTGCTGTTTGTTCAATCAACAGTGTGGAAAACCTGCCAGCATGGTTTGATATAACGCATGACACTTCTCCCGCAGAGGAGAGCTTTTGCGGTTTCTAAGTTTCTTGATGTAATAAATCACCAAGCGTGTAAGAGAAACCTGCTTGCTAGCAAGAGATAAGAGCTAAGCCGTGATGATTAAGCATCCCTCCTTAAATGTCAAGTTTAGTTGGATCATGATTACATTTTTTTTAATTTAAGAAATGTTAGCTTTACATTTTTTTTATGTTTCTTTTATTGCAAAGAGAGAGAAGGTTTGTTCCAAGCCATTTTGATTTTTTCCCCCAAAACCACCTGTTCAAAAGTGTTTCTTTCTGCCATTTGCAAAGGAAAATACTTTATTGGCAAATCAGCTGTCCACAGGAAGTGAAATGGGGCCACTAGCACCTTTCTTCTGATACGCCATAGGTGCACAACGCTGTAGATAGGAATCTGAGTTAAGGAAGGAACATAATGCCAAAAGAAGAGTCCAGCTGGATCAGGCCAGTGGTCCACCTAGTCCAGTCTCGCAGTGGCCAGCCAGTTTCTCTGGAGGTCCAACAACAGGGTATAGAGTAGGTCCCCAGATGACAGAGATCAATTCCCATAGAGAAAATGGCCGCTTTGGACTCTATGGCATCGTACACCAGGGAAGTCCCTCCCCTCTCCAAATCCCACCTTCGCCAGGCTCCACCTCTAACATCTCCAGGTATTTCCCAACTCAGAGCTGGCAAACCTGGCACAGAGGTCAAGGCCTTCCCCTGGTGTTGCCTCCTGGCATTGATATTCAGAGGCTGACCGCCTCCAGAATGTGGAGGTTCCCTTTAGTCACCTTGGCTAGCAGCCACTGATAGACTTCTCCTCCGTGAATCTTTTCAAGCTGTCTATGCCTGTGCCCGTCACATGCAGATTTGACAGGTGCTGAGCAGTCTTCCCGCTAAGCTGAGTCAGTGTGAGCTAGCTCACAGTTTTTTAGCCTCCGGCTCACACATTTTTGCCTTAGCTCAGGAAGGAGGGCTCCAGAGCAGACTAATTTCTGCAGTAGCCAAATCGCTCGCTCACAACTTTAATGCCAGTCGCTCACAAAGCAGATTTTTTGCTCACGAGACTCCACGGCTTAGAGGGAGCATTGGTGCTGAGATAGATCGGAACGCCAAAATTGGTATCTTGCCTGACAGCGGGGAGGGGGGGGAGGCATTTTTGAAACCCACTATAGGGCTCCTACAAGTAATTTTGGTGTGTAATAATTTAAGACAGGGATATTGGATGAATCTTTCGGGGTTCATGACACTGAAGGGGAGCAACTTGAGGGAGTGCTCTCATCGCTTGAAAAATGTAATGTCGAAGCACCCTTCGTTTGGCAAACCCAGAAACACAAGACCGCAGGAGACCCCTGTCCCCCCAAGCCCGATCTAAAGCTCCACAGCAGAATCAAGAGCCCAAACACCTTCTGTAGTCCTTCGGCATGTGCGCACTTCCTTTGGTAGCAGCTTCTCACATGCAATGAGGACACATTGCCCGGGACGATGGGGAAGACCTCCCACCCCAGAGAATCCCGGCACAAGTAAGGAGCAGTGGAAATCAGGCTGGGTATGTTTATATCTGTTACACAGTACAAAGTTTGAGTCCAGTGGCTCCTTTGATACCAACAAAGTTTAATTCTGGGTATAAGATTTCGTATGCATGCACACTATCTAAGTGTGCATCTTATACCCAGAATTAAACTTTGTTGGTATTAAAGGTGCCCCTGGACTCAAACTTTGTTCTGTTGCTTTAGACCAACACAGCTACCCACCCGAATCTATATTACACAGTGTTGTTTCTGAAACATTTCAATTTTTTAATTACGATCAGGGGTATCTCATTAGTCAGCCGGCAGTGCCTTCTCCCCAACAAACCCAATAGGAAAATATTACACCAGGTACGGGAGATGGATCATATCATTTGTCATTATAAAACCACTTTCGGGGTCTCATCCTGAGCCCATTAAGCAAAAATTGGATTTAGTGTCCGCAATGGGGACAAGATTGTCTTGGGAGCAGGTGTTCTTCTCAATTTGTTTATTTTTAGGTATGCTCTTTTGAACTTCTCTTCCTTCGTCCAGTTTTCTCTGTCTTTCATTCTTCCTTTTTTGTTTCTTTTGTTTGTTTGTTTTTAGGATTTCCTCCCCCCTTAAGCCCATGTCGGTTTAATTTGCAATGATCTTCTTCGTCTCTCTTTTTAGGGCAGCAGCTGAATGGGCCGCATTTAGAGAAATATACATATATATATATTAAATAAATATATATAGGAACGAGAACCGTTGGATTACACCTTTAACATATCAGCAACTATCAGTCAAGCTGAAGACTTCAGATTTACTCTCTTTCTGATTGTTGAGAACTGTAAACATTTCTTCGAGAAACGTCACCGTCAGCTGGGTCCGAAGGACAATGCTTGGAAAAAATAAAAGTATAACGACCAATCACAAGAGCAAGATCGACTAGGATTTCTGCAGAGACACTGATGTCACCGCAGCAACTTCTCTCCAAACAGGAAATGCAAACCTTGATACAGACAAAAAGGAGTGCCTCTTTGCCACCAAGGATGCAGTTGCTATGGAGACCCCATAGTACCTGTCACAAAGCATCTCTCTGTCATTCCTTAGCTATATAGGGACCAAAGGACATAACTTTTTATCGCAAAACTTGTAGCTGTATGTAAATTACAGAAGTTCTTTCCTTTTTCTCTTGAGCTGTTCCTATAACAGTTTTTGAGAAGCAATTATATGAAATATGTAAAAATTGAAAAAAAAGAAACCGCTTAAAAACGCTTTTAACAAATGGCAAGATAATAGTTCTTTGATACTTTGGGAGGATCTTTGGTTATACATTAATTAGAGTCTATGAAACTTTCATATGGTTTTCTGTATAATATGTATGGATCAAGTGGTTAAAGGGGCAGGTAAAGAAGGATATCTGTGGAAAGCAAAAAAAAAGATTAAAAAAAAAAGATCAGTGGACCAGAAAATAAAGAAAAAGGGGAAAAGAATGCTGATACAAAGTAGAACGTAAATGAATTTGTAAATGCTTCTGACTCCGCCCCCTTAAAATTCTAATAGTTGTACAGAATTTAAAAAGAAAAAGTTTAAAATACCTATATTAAGGGGGGGGAGGATTAGACAACATAAAAAGCAAAAAAAGCAAAAAAATATATACATAGAAGTTAGCATTAATGCTAAAAAACAAAGATGTTGTAGAACTGTAACTTTTGTAGAGTTTAGATTGAAATCAGTTCCTGCTCTCAGCCAATCGCTGTTGGAAGCTGTGTCTTATCGGGGGAGGGGCAAAGGCAACGATGGCTTAACTTGGCAGCTTTTTTTTAACTGCAAGCATTCCAGCTAGTAATAAGTAAAGAAATTAACCTAATAAGCCAACGGAAAGAAAACTCTCAATTCCTGTAGACGATGCACCAATGGAAAACGAACGGCCGCCTTCCGATGAACTGTCGGAAGTTCGTTCAAACTTGACGAAAAGTGAAACAAAACCACAGCTAAAATGCTTTCATATTTCCATGAGCTGTTGTAAGCACCCCTCACCCCCGTCATCTTTTTGCTTCAGTAGATTCCATAATTGCTCTAGAATCCTTCAGGACAAGGGGTGGGGCGGGGCGGGGGTTTAGCCTAGAACCTTAATCTTAAAAAAACAAAAACCGCTTAAAAAAAATAAAAACACAAAAAGGACAAAAAAAAGGACAAAAAATGCAATCTCTTTGAAGAATTTCTGAAACTGTTTACAAGGAATTTTGAAAAACAGGGGGATGTTTAAAAAAAATAAAAAAGACGCTGGCTCTGTTTTTCTGTAAATAAATTTGCATATTTTGTAGGACTTTTAATTGTAATGATAGAGAAAAAAAATCAAGGAAAACTATTTAATGAAAGCACGATATTTATCTTTGGTAAATGACTTTAGAGCAGTTTAAAAAAAAGTCGCTTTAAAATCTGAATCAGAAAAAAAATAGAAACAATGAATTATTTAAGAACACATATATTTTAAAGTATATCATATTTATTATAATTTATTTCCATTATGTTAAGACTTGATTTGAAGAGGTGTCCCCCCCCCCTCTCGGTTCATTAGATTGGACTGAGACAAATGACATGGTTCTTGCTGAATAATTGTTTGTCTGCCTTTTTGGTTTGTTTGGGGGAATTCTTTAAAGTTTTTTTATTATTATTATTTCTTTCCTCCTGTTGGGCCTGATTTTGACATCTCCATGCTGGCTTAACATCCCTTGGATTTCTCTGGTTGTTTGACTGGGATGAGACCACCAAAACCAGCCCGAATCCAGGGGTTTCACATGCTGCTGCAGTTCCGTACGACTGCTCTCTGATTCTCAATTCCCTAAAACTCCTTGTAATCTTCTGTAATTACTGAATGACGCTTACCAGCTTAGCCCTAAATAAAGCACAGTTTAAAAAAAGAGCGTTCTTTACTTCTCAGTGGGTTTTTTTCTCTTCTCTCCCCATTAATGTGTTTGCTTTGAGAACCAAATGAATCTCTTTCGACTCTTTCATTAATAGACATTGTTTGAGTATCAGAACAAATCCCCTTTGTTATATAAAACACCTCTCATTGGATTGACTTAACGGTGCTGTTTCATGGGTATTCCACAGAGATTTACCTTAAACCTGGTTGGTTCGAAGATCAAACAGTGGAACAGACAATTTGGAGAGGCTGCCATTTGACTGGGGGCGGGGAATTCATGCTGATAAGGCAAAAAGGACATTGCCCCATTGATGGCTTTGGAAGGACTTCAGAAAACAGGCTGTAGGGGAGAAACCCTGAGAAATCTGGGTAATTCCAAAACCTCTCCTTAACAGAATTGTGACACTTTCTTCCTGGATCCACTTAATGAGAAGACAAGAGTCACTGGAAGAAGAAGAAGAGGAGGAGATTGGATTTATACCCCGCCCTTCACTACCCAAAGGAGTCTCAGAGCGGCTTTACAATCTCCTTTCCCTGCCCCTCCCCACAACAGATACCCCTGTGAGGTAGGTGGGGCTGAGAGAGCTCTTTCGAGAACTGCCTTTGAGAGAACAGCTCCGAAAGAACTTATGACTGACCCAAGTTCACACCAGCAGCTGCATGTGGAGGAGTGGGGAATCAAACCCAATTCTCCCAGATTAGAGTCCATGCTCCTAACCACGACACCAAGCAATAATGCTAGGAAAAGTTGAAGGCAGCAGGAAAAGAGGAAGATCCAACATAAGATGGATCAAGTTAATCAAGGAAGCCGCGGCCCTCGGTTCGCAAGACCCGAGCAAGGCTGTTGATGACAGGGCGTTCTGGAGGACATTAATTCATAGGCTTACCATACGTCAGAAATGACTTGGCAGCACCTAACACATGCACGGATACTTCCTGGATCTTCCAGTGACACACACACACACACCCCACAATCCAGACTCAGAGAAAGGGCTCACAGGGTGTTCTTCTGAGACAGTCCACTGATCTATCCTCTCTAGTACACCAACCAGAAGTCCTTCGCGTCACCTGCCACTGTATCCTTTACGGCAGTGGTTCGTACCCCTTGGAGGATAGTCACCCACTTAAAACAAGATTCATGTCCAGGAGCACTTTAAAAACCAACCAGATTTCCAGGGTGTAAGCTTTCCGGAGTCAAAGCTCCCTTTTGCCGTAGATGTTTCGACGCTCAAAAGCTTACCGCCTGGTAATGTTGCTGTTTCTTCAGGTGCTACGGGACTTCTCCTTCTACTGCAGATCAACACAGCTACCTGCCTTTTTAAAAACAGAGCATGTACAAATCAATAAAAATTGCAAAAATGGGAGGGGGGGTCACTTGTACAAGCTTTATGACCCACAATTTGGGAAATACTGGTTTTCCAGAGATGCCCAGGAGCAAACCTATTATTATTATTATTATTATTATTATTATTATTATTATTATTATTATTATTATTATTATTATTATTATTATTATTATTATTATTATTATTATTATTATATTTATATACCGCCCTCCCCCATGGGCTCAGGGCGGTGTACAACAGTTAAATATACAATAAAAACGGGACTGAGATAACACTTTACACATAAAATCGCAAACTACCGCGTAACTATAAAAGTTGTCAGATGACTAGTCAGAATCAGGACGCTGGTGGACAATTGGCCGGGAACAGCTGGACAGAAAAAGTTAGGGCCAAAGAAGCTGGAGGGGGGGGAGAGGGGGATGTTCACTGCCTCAACTAAATGCCTGGCGGAAGAGCTCCGTCTTGCAGGCCCTGATGAACTACAATAAGTCCCGCAGGGCCCTGATCTCACATGAGAGCTCATTCCATCAGGCAGGGGCCAGGGCTAGAAAAGTCGAGGCTAGCCGGCCATCCCTGGGTCCGGGAACCGCTAGCAGATGTTGATGTGAGGACCTCAGGACCCTCCGGGGCTCATATGGGGAGGGGCGGTCTCGTAGGTATGCTGGCCCCTGGCCATATGGGGCCAAATTTGCATTCTGCCACTTAACCATGGCCCCTACCGAGGGCTCTATCTGTTGTGCTGCGCATGCTTCCTTGGAAGTCAGCCCCAGTGAACTCAGCGCAACTGGTGTGTTGAGGCTCGCAGTTCCCAAGAACCTGTGTGACTCACTTTCCAACACAATGACCAAATTGCACACTCTAGACCAGGGGTGTCAAACATAAGGCCCGGGGGCCAGAACCGTCCCGTGCAGGGCTCTTACCCAGCCCGCAAGCAACCAATGTTCCCTCTAAGCAGTGGAGTCTTGTGAGCAAAAATTGTACTTTGTAAGCTACTGACAAGAAAGTTGTGAGCTAGCCATTTGGCTACTGCATAAATTAGTTTGCTCCGGAGCCATCCTTCCTGAGCTAAGACCAAAATATGTGAGTGGGAAGCTAAAAAACTGAGAGCTAGCTCACACTAACTCAGCTTAGAGGGAACACTGCAAGCTACTGGTAGATATCGAAATGTAAGATACTTCCCCTTTTTTGGTATCCCTTGGGGGGGAAACGTAGTCTTGCATATGATTAAATACATTTATTGGGATTTTTGTGGGTTCCCCGGTAAAACAATTGCTTTCACTGCTAGGAATCAATTGCTTTTGTTTGTATTTTTAGTTTAAAAAATAATATTGTTAATTGGGTTTGCCTGTGTCTTTTATAAAGTTTATATCACCGGTACCTGGTATAACATTTTATGGCACCCATGGCCCGGCCCCCAAAAGTCACATTTATGTCAGATCCGGCCCTCGTAACAAATGAGTTTGACACCTCTGCTCTAGATCTGGGTACCCTGCTCCAAAAAGGTGAACAACCCTCAAACAGAATTGAAGTACATTATTCCTGTACAATAGTTGGCTCAGGGCAGCTCCATTGAGGCAATGAAGATGTTATATGTGGCCGAATGGGCCTGCGTCAGCTGGCGGGCTCCGCTTGTCAGAATCCACAGCCAACAACGCAGTACACGCATTCAGGAATGGTAATACTTTTATTGCAGAGCTATAGATGCGGTAACATAGGCACTGTTAATAATGGCGGCGGCCCCATGGGCATAATAGGATGTAGGGTATTCGTATGCACCCCCCCCCAGAGCACTGGCCAATTAGGAACCCTCCCGCATGCGGGATAAAGCTTGGAGACCGTTAGGTAGCTAAAGCTGAGAACCAACACTCTCCCACGGCACCTAGGAAAAACCCAGACACCACAACACCCTTGCACATCTGTATAGATAAGCGTTTCAGCACACAGCAGAAGAAGCACAGAAAGGAATGCCACAGCAATTAACCTGAAGGGAAAGCAATAGCTATTAACCAGACACAGACCAACCTCCCCAACTTTCATGGCAGCATAGCTGACACCGCTCTGCCCACCCCTCATTTGCCTGACCTGGCACCTGAAGGGGCAGTTTTTTCCACTGCCTCCAGGTATTGCTGCCACCACTGTCCCTCTCTTGGGCTCTGGTTAGGCGGGGCAGCCTCCTAACCTCCCTCCGATCTTACTAGGAACCCACCTCAGGGCTTCCTGGCAATCTCCGGGGCTCCCCTGGAGAACTGGCAACTGGTCATTTTGCCCCTCCTCACGGAGTCCCTGACCCACCCCTAGTGTGTCCAAGCAGCTTGGGGGGACTGCGCGGTACAGAGGGACTTCTCACCGTTAACAAAGGATTTATTTGAAAACTTAGTTGCTGTAGATTTTCCGGGTTGTATGGCCGTGGTCTTGGCATTGCAGGACTTGACGTTTCGCCAGCAGCTGTGACTGGCATCCTCAGAGGTATAATCAAGCAACGGAGTACTCTCTGTGTCAAGGTGAGAGGAAAATGGTAAGCAGGTCATTTATATCTACTCAGGAAGGTGGGGTAGGGCTGAGTCAGTATCTTGTAGGAGTTCCCCAGGCTGTGAACATGCTAAGGGAGGAGATTTCCTGAGGAGGTTCTTTTGTATATGGATTGTTTCCTGAGGAGGTTCTTTTGTATGTCGATTGGCTGTTGAAATTCTAATCTTATCTGCAGTGCTATCGTCAGACGTGGAGCCTTTTGTCTTTTTCAGGACAGGAAACCATGCCCGATTTGAAAACTCTTAAGTATTTGCAGGCATCTCCACAGTGAATGGAAGAATCAAAATAAAGGCGACAAAACCGCTCCATCTCTCTCCCTTCTCGACACTCATGCCCTGGCTAGATGGTCTGCAGGGCAGGTACTTTACTTCATTTCATTGGAGAAAGTAGGATCAGCATGTCCCCCAAAGCGGCCTCTGCCTCCTGCAGACACCAACCGACGGTCTGACTGGCTTCAGACTTCTCACAGCCTAAAACTCCACTATCTAAACCAGCAGTTTCCCGCTCAGGAACTGGCTCTCCCTCCTGCAGCGTTCTGGGGCAGATCTCCTCACCACCATGATGGACTTCCCGTCCTCTCAAGGGAGCTGCCCTCAGACTACGGGTTGGAGACGGGGGGCGGGGGGCGGGAGGAGACTAGGCCCAGGCCTGCCTCAAGTTTGATGGTCTCCTCCTATCCAGCCCACACCCTCTTAAACACACCCACAAAATGGCGTTCCTCCACATTATAAAAGGACAAGTCCTGTGGCACACTGAATACTCTCCAGGGCTCTTTTTGTAGAAAAAGCCCAGCAGGAACTCATTAGCATAATAGGCCACACCCAACAGCAGAAACTCATTAGCATATTGGGCCACACCCCTGACAGCACAGCTCATTAGCACATTAGGCCGCACCCCCATGTTACCAGAAGTGTGGTCATCCAGCCACACCCACCTTTTGCTTCTTATTCTCTTTACCTTGTTTGTTGTCAAAAGTTAAACCCAGGGCTTTTTGCATGTTAGGCCACACACCCCTAATTGTAGCCAATCCTAATGAGTTCCTGCTGTTGGGTGTGGCCTATTATGCTAATGAGTTCCTGCGGGGCCAGCCGGAACTCCGTTCCTGTGTGTTCCTGCCCAAAAATAGCCCTGTGCGCACTTAACCACTACACCAAACTGGGTGTGTCGCCTAATATGCAAAGGAGTTCCTGCTATAAAAAGAGCCCCGCTAAGATCTGCAGGTATTTCTCAACCTGGAACTGGCCACCCTACCTGAGAGACTTCTTTCCGGGCTACTCTGGATAATGTATGGCTGAAAGGGACTGTGAGGTCAGGACCAAATTTGTGGCTCTTTTCCACATGGCCCTTGGCCAGCTTTGTGGGGGGGGGGACAATGCATAAGAAGAAGAGAGAAGAGATTTGGTTTATACCCCGCCCTTCACTATCCAAAGGCGTCTCAGAGCAGCTTACAATCTCCTTTCCCTTCCTCTCCCCACAACAGACACCCTGTGAGGTAGGTGAGGCTGAGAGAGCTCTCTCAGGAACTGCCCTTGAGAGAACAGCTCTGGAAGAACTTGTGACTGACCCAAAGTCACACGAGCAGCCGCATGTGGGGGAGTGGGGAATCAAACCCGGCTCTCCCAGATTAGAGTCCGCGCATCAGGGCTCTTTTTGTAGAAAAAGCCCAGCAGGAACTCATTAGCATAATAGGCCATACCCAACAGCACGAACTCATTAGCATATTGGGCCACACCCTTGACAACACATCTCATTAGCATATTAGGACACCCCCCCATGTTACCAGAAGTGTGGTCATCCAGCCACACCCACCTTTTGCTTCTTATTCTGTTTACCTTGTTTGTTGTCAAAACCGAGGGCCTTTTTTGTAGCAGGAACTCCTTTGCATGTTAGGCCACACACCCCTGATGTAGCCAATCCTAATGAGTTCCTGCTGTTGGGTGTGGCCTATTATCCTAATGAGTTTCTGCTGGGCGTGGCCAAGTTGGGAGCCAGCCGGAACTCCGTTCCTGCGCGTTCCTGCCCAAAACAGCCCTGCTCTCACCACAACACCACGCTGACTCTAATGTGTTAACATCAGAGTCAGTGCGATGTGGTGGTGAGAGTGACCGGACTAGGATCTTCGAGACCCAGGTTTGAACCTCTACTCTGCTACAGAAGATCGCTGGATGATCTCGGGCCAGTCCGATCATTCTCTCAGCCTAACCTTCCTCACAGGGTTCTTGTGAAGACCAAATGGGGAGGGGAGAAAGCCAGGGTATGAATGAAGTCAAAAAGCTTTGGTGAGCCACAGCCCGCCTTCATCGAATGCATGAAATGCTGCATTCAGTTGGCAGAGGGCAAGATGGAAATACCCAAAACGACACAGAGCACAGGGGCCAACCAGTTCCTCTGGAGGGCCAACAACAGGGCAGAGAGGCCAAGGCCTTCATTAGAAAATAAGGAGAGCCCTGCTGGATCAGACCAGTGAGGGTCCACCTAGTCCAGCATCCCGTCTCACACAGGGGCCAGCCAGTTCCTCTGGAGGGCCAACAACAGGGCCGAGGCCTTCCCCTGATGTTGCCTCCTAGCTCTGGGATTCAGAGGTTTAGTGCCTCTGAATGTGGAGGTTCCCCTCAGTCACCATGGCGAGTAACCGCTGATAGACTTATCCTCCATGACTTTATCTAATCTCCTTTTACAACTGCCTATTCCTGTGGCCATCACAACATCCTCCGGCAGCAAATTCCACCTCTTAATCATTCTCTGTGTAAAGTAGTATTTCCTTCGTCCATCCAGAGCCTACTGCCCATCAGCTAAATAACACAGACTGCACTCTTGGCAGAAAATTGGAGTTGGGCAGGAGGGTAGGGTTGCCAGCTCTGGGCCTGAAACTTTCTGGAGATTTGGGGGGGGGGCGGTGGAGTCTGGGGAGGGCAGGGTATAATGTCATAGACCGCCATCCAAAGCAGTCGTTTTTTCCAGGGAAAACTGATCTCTGTCGTCTGGAGAACAGCTGGATTTCTGGGAGATCTGCAGACCAGGCAAGACTACCGGAGAAGAAAGAGAAGAGTGTGTGTGTGTGTGAAAAATCGCTTACTTTTCGAAGAGGTGCTGAGGGAGAGCAAACAAGGGCTGAATTATCACTGGAGAAGCACCGGATATTGCACTCACAGGGTGCAGTTTGCTGGCTACAGAGGTGAGGAGCAGAGTTTAATTCCAGTACAGAGAGATCCTGTGGTTTTTAGTACGGGTGGAAGATAAGCAGGGCTTGCTAGGCAATTGTGTAAGGCCTGATTTATAGGGAAGCCTACAAGCAAAAAAGAGTCCCTGGGTATCCATCCGCAGGCTCAGCATCTTGTCTGAACTGGGCTGCTCTTGATGCAAAAGAAAACAAAACAAAAAAATCTCTGTGTGTGGTTAGCTAGCCCATCAGTCGCTGGAAGGGCCACTGCTATTTAGCCTGCAAGCTAATCAAGGGTGGATACTTTGCATGGGTTGCAGCAGTTCAAAATCCAATCTCTTCTTCTTCTCCTCTTCTTCTTCTTAAACGGTACCTTAAGGTCGTGCCAAGATGCATGGGTCTTTCCCTTCTAGGGTCACGTTTCAATCAGGCCCAGTGGTATACAGGGAAGACCACAGCTGCACCCTCTGTGTGCACAGAGGTGGTGCAACAGTTTTGGTTTCCAGTTTGTGTGCCTCAGTTTGTAAGCCGCTCTGAGACTTCGAGTGAAGGGCGGGGTATAAATCCAATCTCTTCTTCTTCTCTTCTTCTTCTTCTTCAATGGTACCTTAAGGTCGTGCCAAGATGCATGGGTCTTTCCCTTCTAGGGTCACGTTTCGATCAGGCCCAGTGGTATATAGGGAAGACCACAGCTGCACCCTGTGTGTACACAGAGGTGGTGTAACTGTTTTGGTTTCCAGTTTGTGTTCCTCAGCTGTGAAATGGGACCTCGAAATAACAGCAAGAAGAGGAGATTGGATTTATACCCCGCCCTTCACTACCCGAAGGAGTCTCAGAGCGGCTTACAAACTCCTTTCCCTCCCCCTCCCCACAACAGACACCCTGTGAGGCAGGTGGGGCTGAGAGAGCTCTCTCGAGGACTGCTCATGAGAGAACAACTCTGAAATAATCTGTAACTGGCCCATGGTCACACCAGCAGCTGCATGTAAGCAGGTATGCTCTATTCTACATGACTTTGACTTGCCTCCATTTCCTATCAGGGGAACTGAGCACCAGGGTGGTGCATTGGTTAAGGGTGTCAGGCTAGTATCTGGGAGACCCGAGTTTGAATTCACACTCGTGCCACGAGAGCTCACCGGGTCAGGCATACCCGATCTCGTCAGATCTCGGAAGCTAAGCTGGGCCGACCCTGGCAAGTACTTGGGTGGGAGACCTCCAAAGAATACCAGTTTGGGGGGGGCAGGCTTTATTCAGCCACCTCTCTGAGTATCCTCCAGGCCCCCAGGAGGGCTCAGTCACCAGAGGTCAACGTGACTGCCACGTGCGCTGTCTCCCCCCCCACACACACACACACATTAAAAAGAATACAAAGCCAGTTTGGTGTAGTGGTTAAGTGGGCGGACTCTAATCTGGGAGAGTCAGGTTTGATTCCCCACTCCTACACTTGCACCTGCTGGATGACCTTGGGCAAGCCATAGTTCTGTCAGAGCTGTTCCTGAAAAAGAGCAGGTTCTGTCAAAGCTCTCTCAGCCCTGCCTACCTCACAGGGTGTCTGTTGTGGGGAAGGGAAAGGAGTTTGTAAACCACTCTGAGACTCCGAGTGAAGGGCAGGGTATAAATCCAGTCCCCTCCAGTTTGGTGTAGTGGTTAAGTGCGCAGACTCTAATCTGGGAGAACCAGGTTTGATTCCCCACTCCTCCACTTGCACCTGCTGGATGACCTTGGGCAAGCCGTAGTTCTGTCAGAGTTGTTCTTGAAAAAGAGCAGGTTCTGTCAGAGCTCTCTCAGCCCTGCCTACCTCACAGGGTGTGGGGAGGGGAGGGAAAAGGAGATGGTAAGCCACTGAGACTCCTTTGGGTAGTGAAGAGCGGGGTATAAATCCAATCTCCTCCTCCTCCTCCTCCTCCTCCTCTTCTTCTTCTCTCAAACACACACAGTGCATAAATTAAAAAGAATACAAAGACAGCTTGCCGGGTGACCCTGGGCCAGTCACTATCTCTCAGTCTGACCTGCCTCACAGGGTTGTTGTGAGGATAAAATGGAGGAGAGGAGAGCCAGGTAAGCCGCCCTGGGTCCCTGATGGGGAGGAGGCGGGGGACAAATTAAGTAAATTTAAAAAATGAATAATTTTTCACCGTTTGACCCCAACGGCTGACACTGGTTCATAATATCTGCCTTCTGCAGGTGACGTGTTCCCATCGTCGGAATCCACCCCTGCAGCAATCAGTTCCCAACAACTTTCATTCGAAACAGTAAAGTTTATTGAGACAGTGAGAGTATGCAGATATCTTTAACGCTTTCAGTGTTAGAACTGGCCTAAAGCACATGAAGCAAGCAAATACACATTGTTCAAAAGGGTCCCTTGATGGCTCAGGTCCAATCAGAGGCCAAGTAGGAACCCGCCAAAGTAACGGGTAATAACTCTCAGGAGAAAAGTACACCAGACACTCAAGGTCGGAGGCTTTGGTTACGTAGCTAAAGAAAGACTGGAAACACAGGAGAGATTAAAGTTACAATTCCAGAGTCCACCCCCCCTCACACCCATGGCAGCTAGAATAGCCAGAGGCCTCGCTGACACCCTGTCACAGCTCAAGTGGGATATCACCTGACGCTGCCACCACTCTGGATTTAGGTTCCCTTGAGAAGGCCCAGAGCACCCTCCCAAGACCTTCAGACCTCCCTTTTGGCCGAATAACAGGCGTGAGGACCAGGCAGAGTGAAACAAGGAAAAGGTTTATTGTATAGGAGGTCAAACAACAAGGTGCAGAATAATAGCAGTAAGTGGGTGAAAAGAAAAGAAATCAAATGCCCTAACGCGTCTAAACATAGACTGTCCCTACCTCACTATTCCAAGTGGCACTAGGCTACTCACCCTTCCCTCAGGATGAGGGTCTCTCCCCTGCAGCAGCCTTCCTTCTGGCTCTGCCCTCTGGGAAGAAAGAACAGCTTCTGCTCTGGCACCAGCCCTTTTGTTCCCCAGCCCTCTTCTTCCCTATTGGTCAATTTTGTCTCCAAAACCTCTCAGGAGCTTCTGGGAGTTGTAGGCCCAGCCTCAACTACTGCTAGCCAGGCTCCCTGGGCCTAATAGGCCTCTGGTGGCACAGCCCAGATCATGACACACCCATAACCCAACCACACCCCACCCAAAGGGCCCCCATTTATGTCTGGGAAATAAGGGTGCACACAGGGACAGCGCTATAAGGCGGTGGGACCTTGCGTTCTCCCAGACTGATCGGACGTGTTCTGCCGGAGAAAGGGGTCATTTCAGAGCGTGGAGCCTGCGGCATCACATTCCGAAGGAAGTCCCTCCACAAGCTCTAGAAGTGAGCAGTGACTCGACAGAAGCTCATCCCCCACCACAAATTTTCTTAGCCTTTAAGGTGCTGCTGGACTCTTGCTCTTTCCTAGCCTCCCTGGTGTTTTGTGGATGGCCCCATCTCCTGGGGTAGCCCTTTTGTGGCAGCCATTTTGTTGCTGCGCCCGCCAGGCCGTGTCAGAATTCCAAATGTGCCTGGAGGCTCAAAAATGTTGGGTTACCCCTGATCTAGGTTTTCAGCTCTGTCTCTGCTGCCTGAAGTCCTTAAGAGCTCTTCTCTGTCTCCCTGGCTGACCAAGCTAGGTCTATTTATACCTCGAAGGGGAGAGGGGGGTTGAAAAACCTGGGTTTTGGCCACTGTGTGATGCAGAGTGTTGGACTGGATGAGCCATTGGCCTGATCCAGCTTGGCTTCTCTTATGTCTGGGGCAGTGAAGCTCTGTCTTCTTGGTGCTTGGTGGGCAACAGTGGCAGGGCTTCTGGAGTTCTGACCCCCCTGGTGGACCTCTGGATGGTACCTGGATTTTGGCCACTGTGTGACAGAGAGTATTGGACTGGATGAGCCATTGGCCTGATACAACATGGCTTCTCTTATGCTCTTATTTCTGGGGCAGTGACGCCCTGTCTTCCTAGTGCCTGGAGGGCTACAGTTGGAGGGCTTCTGGAGTTCTGGCCCCACTGGTGGACCTCCTGATGGCCCCTGGGTTTTGGCCACTGTGTGACACAGAGTGTTGGACTGGATGGGCCATTGGCCTGATCCAACATGGCTTCTCTTATGCTCTTATGTCTGTGGCAGTGATGCTCTGTATTCTTGGTGTTTGGGGGAGGGCAACAGTGAGAGGGCTTCTGGTGTCCTGGCCCCACTTCTGGACCTCCTGATGGCCCCTGGGTTTTGGCCACTGTGTGACACAGAGTGTTGGACTGGATGGGCCATTGGCCTGATCCAACATGGCTTCTCTTATGCTCTTATGTCTGTGGCAGTGATGCCTTGTCTTCCTGGTGCCTGGGGGGGCCACAGTGGGAGGGCTTCTGGAGTTCTGACCCCACTGCTGGACCTCCTGATGGCAACTGGGTTTTGGCCTTTCCCTCCTGGCTCTGGGATTCAGAGGTTAGTGCCTCTGAAAGTGGAGGTTCCCCTCTGTTGCCGTGCCTAGGGATGCCAGCCTCCAGGTGGGACCTGGGGATCCCCCAGAATTACAGCTCTTCTCCAGACTATAGAGATCAGTTCACACTAAGAAAATGGATGATTTGGAAGTTGGACTCTACCTCCCCAGGCTCCATCCATAAATCTCCAGGAGTTTCCCAATCTGGATCTGTCAACCCTCAACCCTAGCCGGTGGCCAGGGTGCATGGCAACCCTACAGTATCCTCCATGAGTCTATCTAATCCCCTTTTAAAGCTGTCTGTTCCTGTGACCATCACTACATCCTCTGGCAGTGAGTTCCACATTTGGACCATAGAGTTCTCAGGCTGATTGCTAGAGCATCGCCCAGTGACAGGCCCAGCAAGATGATGTCACCTCCAGGCGATGTCATCACACCGGGCACATCGGCCCGATCTGGGCACTTTGGGGGCGGGGTTTCCCCGGCCGGCCGGATCCAGACCGACGGGTTGGGGGCCCTTAGAGCAGGCAATCCCCCCCCCGGGGGACCTGGCAGCCCTATATCCCACCCTTGTCTCAGAGTGGCTTACAAACGCCTTTCCCTTCCCCCTCCCCACCACAGACACCCTGTGAGGCATGTGGGGCCGAGAGAGCTCTTTCCAGAATTGCCCTTTCAAGGACAGCTCTCGTCAGAACTACGGCTTGCCCAAGGTCATCCAGCCAGGTGCAAGTGGAGGAGTGGGGAATCAAACCCGGTTCTCCCAGATAGGAGTCAGCGCACTTAACCACTACACCAAACTGGCTCAAGAGGACTTCAGCCTACCCCTGGAGGTTTTGATGGCTTGGATCCCACAAGGAGATAAGTCAGGCAGAAGAGCTGAAGGAAGCAGGAGAAGAGGATCTTGGGCAAAGGAAGAACAAATGGGAAAGTGAGTCCCCTGGAGGGATGGGGAAAAGACAGGTAGAGCCTGAAAGTCTTTCGCCATCCTACTGTGAGACAGGCGATTATTTTGCATTGTAACCACTCTGTATAAAGTAGCATTTAAGAACAGAAGAACATAAGAGAAGCCATGTTGGATCAGACCAGTGGCCCATCCAGTCCACCACTCTGTGTCACACAGTGGCCAGAAATACCAGGGGCCATCAGGAGGTCCAGCAGTGGGGCCAGGACATTAGGAGCCATCCCACTGTTGACCCCCCCAGGCACCAAGAAGACAGAGCATCACTTGACCCAGCCTGAGAGTTCCTATCTGTTGTTTTGTTGTTCAGTCGCACAGTCAAGTCCGACTCTTTGCGACCCCATGGACCAGATCACACCAGGCCTTCCGGTCTTCTGCCGTCCTCTGTACCTTGTGGCTAATAGCCAATGAGGACCTCTGCTAACAAACAAACTAATAAACTAACAAAGTTAAGAACATCAGAGAAGCCAATGTTGGATCAGGCCAAAGGCCCATCCAGTCCAACACTCTGTGTCACACACTGGCCAAAAATACCAGGGGCCATCAGGAGGTCCAGCAGTGGGGCCAGAACTCCAGAAGCCATCCCACTGTTGCCTCCCCAAGCACCAAGAAGACAGAGCATCACTTGCCCCAGACCAAGAGTTCCTATCTGTACCTTGTGGCTAATAGCCACTGATGGACCTCTGCTCCATATAAGAACATAAGAGAAGCCAATGTTGGATCCGGCCAGTGGCCCATCCAGTCCAACACTCTGTCACACAGTGGCCAAAAATACCAGGTGCCATCAGGAGGTCCAGCAGTGGGGCCAGGACACTAGAAGCCCACCCACTGTTGCCACCCCAGCACCAAGAATACAGATCAGCACTCGCCCCAGACCGAGAGTTCCTATCTATACCTTGTGGCTAATAGCCACTGATGGACCTCTGCTCCATATCTATATATCTAATTCCCAACTTGCCCCCGGAGTGCGGATCGCTAAATCAGCGCTCCGGGGGCAGCTGGGGGGGCGGGGGAGGTTTGTGCACTCTTGGGGCAGTCCCCAGGGGTGCACAAAAATCTAAAAACTAAAAAAAAATATCGGGGGGATGTTTAAATCCCCCCGAAAGTGCAAGAGCGTTCCGTGCGCATGCGCATGGAACGCTCTACGAACGCCGCCGCTGCCGCCG
>NW_015174331.1:88108-96473 GCF_001447785.1 Gekko japonicus | reverse complement strand
CGGCTGACAGCCGCTCGGGCCTCACCGTCCGAGCCAGGGGGTGGTGGAGGAGACCGAGGGGGGGGAAGAGGAGATCGGCGAGGCTTACCTGCTGCTGCTGACTCCTCCTCCTCCTCCTCCTCCTGCTCTGCGTGGAGCTCTTCTCCCCCCCTCCCCCGCGAGTATCGCGGGTCCCCTTACTTGTGCTTATCTAATTCCCTCTTATAAGAACATAAGAGAAGCCCATGTTGGATCAGGCCAATGGCCCCTCCAGTCCAACACTCTGTGTCACACAGTGGCCAGAAATACCAGGTGCCATCAGGAGGTCCAGCAGTGGGGCCAGGACGCTAGAAGCCCTCCCAGTGTTGCCACCCCCCAAACACCAAGAAGACAGAACATCACTTGCCCCAGATCGAGAGTTCCTATCTATAGGTAAAAATAAAGGTTTCCCTTGCTCGAAAGCCAGTCGATTCCGACTCTAGGGATGCGGTGCTCATCTCCATTTCCAAGCCGAAGAGCCAGCGCTCTCCAAAGACATTTCCGTGGTCATGTGACCGGCATGACTAGACCCCGAGGCACACGGAACGCTGTTACCTACCCACCGAGGTGGTACCTATTTATCTCTTTGCAATTTCTTGCTTTCGAACTGCTAGGTTGGCAGGAACTGGGACCAGAGACGGGAGCTCACTCCATCATGCGGCACACTCAGGTCCCGAACTGCTGAACTACTGACCTTCCGGTCTGCAGTTCAGCATCTTAACCACTTGTGACTAATAGCCACTGATGAACCTCTGTTCCATATGTTTCTCCAATTCACTCTTGAAGCCGTCCATGCTTGTAGCCGCCATCACTTCCTGTGGCAGTGAATTCCAAGTGTTAATCACTCTTTGGGTGAAGAAGGACTTCCTTTTATCCATTCTAACCCGACTGCTCAGCAATTTCATGGAGTGCCCGCGAGTACCCATGTCCTTTTGTCCATCCTGAACCTACTGCCCATGAGCTGCATCAGATGCCCTTGAGTTCTCCTCTTTTGGGAGAGGGAGAAAAAAGTTTTCTTTCTCAACTTTCTCCACCCTGTGCATAATGTTATTAACCTCCACCATGTGCCCCCCCCCCAGTCTCTTTTCTAAACGGACGTGTCCCAGACGCTTCAGCCTTTCCTCTTGGGGAGAGGCTCCAGGCCTACGTATGGGATATGCCGTACACGCAGAACTGCTTTCTTCTGTCAGTCCTGGATTTACAGCCCATCCATTTCATTGTGTTTCCCGGCAACGTTTCAATTAATCGAAAAGAACCATCCCGGTTTGGGATTCTCATTTCCGCTTTGGATAAAAGACGCCCGTCCTCCTTGCTTTCACCCACGTTGACCCCGGCAAATTCCTTGGCCACATCCCTAGAGTCGGAGTCGTTATGAAAACCTTCCAGATGCTCCCTCTAAGCTGTGGAGTCTTGTGAGCCAAAATTCTACTTTGTGAGCTACTGGCATTGAAGTTGTGAGCGAGCGATTTGACTGCTGCAGAAATGGGTTTGCTCTGGAGCCCTCCTTCCTGAGCTAGAACAAAAATGTGTGAGCTGGAGGTTAAAAAACTGTGAGCTAGCTCACACTATCTCAGCTTAGAGGGAACACTGGTTGGGGTGTGTGTGTGTGTCTGTTTACGCTGCCTCCTCCCTCCTCTTCGCCTCCTCATTTGAATATGCTGCAAACGTGATTAATGTCGACTCTTAATCTCTTTTTTCTCCAGAAAGAACACCTGGAGCCGCTTTAATCGGCTTCAGAATTGGAAAAGAAGGGTTTGGTTTTTTTTAAAAAAAACCACCCAAATTTTTTGTGCTCTCTTCGTCTCTATCCAGGTCTTCCAACGCATCCCCCTTCTTCTCCAAGGACATGTACCGACACCAGGTGGGGTGTGCAGAGCCCCCAAAGTGGTGAGCAACCCCCTCTGTGCACATCTGAAGGCCCCACTGCCCGTTTGGACCCAGTTGCAGAGATTTATGAGTCTGTTTGGTTGGCGCCGTTTGGAAGGCACCTTGTGCTCTGCCTCATCTATAGCGCTGCCAACATGCATTATTGACTCGATTGCATTCCTGTGGTTCCACTTTCAATCCATTTTCTCCCCTCCTTGACCATGCGCAGAGCGCATTCCCCTGCCCGCCGAGGGAGCTCGCGGGAGATAAATCACAGCCGTGGCCAGTTTCCTTGGAATGGCTTCCCAGGAAGCATCAATCATCTTTGTTGAACCAGAAGACTTTCCTCATTGTAATTACACTAATGCCGCGGTAATTTCATCCTCGTTAGCAGCAAGTGCGTTCGGTGCTCTGCCGATGCCAGGAACGGAGCCTTCCCAAAGCTCGTATCCCCTCCGTTCGTCCTAACACAGCGCGGAAGTTCTGAAACTTTGTCAATGTGAGTTTTCGGAGCAATGGAAGCAAAGCGAAATGGGCACCCAGGCCTTTGGCTAGGGTCACCCTCAAAGCCTGTGATGGCGAACCTTTTAGAGACCGAGTGCCCAAACTGCAACCCAAAACCCACTTATTTATCGCAAAGTGCCAACACGGCAATTTAACCTGAATACTGAGGTTTTACTTTAGAAAAAACAACTCATACATTAACTTAAGATGACCCAAACAAAGTAAGGAAAGCAATCCCAAATGCTTTCATTTACTTAAAATTATTTGGCAGAGAATTCGACACTTGAATGATGGTCTGGGCCTGGCTGGGGCGATGGCACGCGTGCCCACAGAGAGGGCTCTGAGTACCCCCTCTGGCACCGGTGCCATAGGTTTGCCACCACTGCTCTAAGCTGTGGAGTCTTGTGAGTGAAAATTCTTCTTGGTGATTTACTGGCACTAAAGTTGTGAGCGAGCGATTTGGCTGCGGCATAAATTAGTTTCCTCCGGAGCCCTCCTTCCTGAGCTAAGACCAAAAATGTGTGATCCGGAGGCTAAAAAGCTGGGAGCTAGCTCACATGAACTCAGCTTAGAGGGAACACTGGTCGCGAGCTCTGAGTTGGGAAATTCCCGGAGATTCTGGAGGCGGAGCCTGTGGAGGGCGGGGTTTGGGAAGGGGAGGGATCTCGTCAGGGTACAATATCATACAGTGCTCCCTCCAAAGCAGCCATTTTCTCCAGATGAACTGAACTTCTACAACTTCTGTGGTAGGAGGAGGAGGAGGAAAAGAAGAAGAGATTGGCTTTATACCCCGCCCTTCACTACCCAAGAGAGTCTCAGAGCGGCTTACAAACTCCTCTCCCTTCCCCTCCCCACAACAGGCACCCTGTGAGGTCGGTGGGGCTGAAAGAGCTCTGACAGAGACTGCTCTTTTTCAAGGACAGCTCTTGTCAGAACTACAGCTTGCCCAAGGTCATCCAGCGGGTGCAAGTGGAGGAGTGGGGAATCAAACCTGCTTCTCCCAGATTAGAGTCCGCGCACTTAACCACCACGCCAAACTGGAGGAGGAGAGATTGGATTCATCCCCCATCCTTCACGACTCAGAGAAGTCTCAGAGTGGTTTATTGAGGAGGGGGCTGGACTAGACGGCCTGTATGGCCCCTTCCAACTCTGTGACTCTAGGATGCCCCCCGAGCACCACGTTGGACATCCCTGCTCTAGAGGAACTTATCTATGTTCTCTGGATATGCAGTTCCAGAACTGCAGGCCCCCAACTGGAAGTTGGCAACCCCAGGGCTATTTCTGGGCAGGAACGCATAGGAAAAGAGTTCCGGCTGGCTCCCAAGTTGGCCACGCCCAGCAGGAACTCATTAGCATAATAGGCCACACCCAACAGCAGAAACTCATTAGGATTGGCTACATTAGGGGGGTGTGGCCCAACATGCAAAGGAGTTCCTGCTACAAAAAAAGTCCTTGACCACAAACAAGGTAAACAGAATAACAAGCAAAAGGTGGGTGTGGCTGGATAACCACACTTCTGGTAACGTGGGTGCGGCCTAATGTGCTAATGAGCTGTGCTGTCAGGGGTGTGGCCCAATATGCTAATGAGTTCCTGCTGTTGGGTGTGGCCTATTATGCTAATGATTCCTGTTGGGCTTTTTCTACAAAAAGAGCCAACCCTATATTGTACATCTGGCGCTCTGTTGGGGGGAAGCGTCCTACAAAACTTCCCCTGAATGAATGCCGGTTTCACCTGAGCAAGAGGTGATCCATTACGCCACAGCACCTAAGACTGCGCCACGGAGGATTCGCACCCCTTGCTTGCACGGCAGACGCAGACTCTCGCCTGCCTCCTGCCAAGGCCCTCGAGAGCCAGCCAATCCATGCCCTCGGCTCCACATTTGCCCGCTCTTCTCGCTGCCCTCCCCACGGAGCCGTTGCTGAGAGTAACGTTGTGCTGGCTTTGCTGTGGGGGGACAGCTTCCCGCTATTTACGCCCCGGCCCTCCAAGACAATATTTTTTCCTCATGTAAAGACAACACTAATGTTTCCCCGAGCCGTGTGTCATTTGGAGTCAGCGTGTGGTGCCACCGGAGGGTTAAGACGCCTCCCCCCCCCACATACACACTCTGTGGCTGACACTTCCTAAATTATGCTCTTAACTACGGTCTGCGTGGCCATAAAATATAATGAAGGCCCATGGAAGGATGCCAGGCTGAGAGAGAAAGAGAGCAACGCTTCGAAGTCTTGCCTCGGGTCTATAATTTTTTCACTTCCTTCTTTAATTGCCAGGAGGAGAAGGAGGTAAAGGAGGGTGGACACCAGACCTCTGGGGGCTTTCTCTTTGCGTACCTTGGTGCTTTGGGGGGGGGGCACAGTGGGAGGGCTTCTGGAGTTCTGGCCCTGCTGGTGGACCTCCTGATGGCCCCTGGGTCTTGGCCACTGTGTGACACAGAATGTTGGACTGGATGGGCCACTGGCCTGATCCAGCATGGCTTCTCTTATGTTCTTAAGAGCAGAGGTCCATGGGTGGCTTTTAGCTCTGGAACACTCTGGGGCAGTGATGCGCTGTATTCTTCGCACCTGGGTTTTGGCCACTGTGTGACACAGGGTGTTGGACTGGATGGGCCATTGGTCTGATCCAACATGGCTTCTCTTATGTTCTTATGTTTGGGGCAGTGATGCTCTGTCTTCTTGGTGCTTGTGGGGCAACAGTGGGAGGGCTTCTGGAGTTCTGACCCCATTGGTGGACCTCCTGATGGCCCCTGGGTTTTGGCCACTGTGTGACACAGAGTGTTGGACTGGATGGGCCATTGGCCTGATCCATCATGGCTTCTCTTATGTTCTTATGCTTGGGGCAGTGATGCTCTGTCTTCTTGGTGCTTGGGAGGCCACAGTGGGAGAGCTTCTGGAGTTCCGGCCCCGCTGCTGGACCTCCCGATGGCCCCTGGGTTTTGGCCACTGTGTGACACAGGGTGTTGGACTGGATGGGCCATTGGTCTGATCCAACATGGCTTCTCTTATGTTCTTATGCTTGGGGCAGTGATGCTCTGTCTTCTTGGTGCTTGGGAGGCCACAGTGGGAGGGCTTCTGGAGTTCTGGCACTGCTGCTGGACCTCCCGATGGCCCCTGGGTTTTGGCCACTGTGTGACACAGAGTGTTGGACTGGATGGGCCATTGGCCTGATCCATCATGGCTTCTCTTATGTTCTTATGCTTGGGGCAGTGATGCTCTGTCTTCTTGGTGCTTGGGAGGCCACAGTGGGAGGGCTTCTGGAGTTCTGGCACTGCTGCTGGACCTCCCGATGGCCCCTGGGTTTTGGCCACTGTGTGACACAGAGTGTTGGACTGGATGGGCCACTGGCCTGATCCAACATGGCTTCTGTTACCTCTGGGAAGTAGGGTGAGAAGACCCAGAACTCATGATGCACATCTGGTATCCATGGCCCACCTCATGACAGGACTGTCACATTAAGAGCACACTGCATCATGGCTCAGTGGAGAACCCCAGTTGTACATTGACTAGATCTCACCTAAGGGCCTGGTGGTTACCTATCTGAACTCACAAATGCTCTGGGTTCTTTATTTCCTGGCAGATATCTCAATTCCTATGTAAGAGGAATACTCGTATATGCACAAATGACTCAAGTGAAAATCGGTTTATCCTGTGGCTGCCCTTGGGGAAGTGATGTGGCTCAGTGGAAGAGCCTCTGCTTTGCATGCAGAAGGTCCCAGGTTCAATCCCCGGCATCTCCAATTGAAAGGACCTGGAAGTAGGTAATGTTAAAGAATTATGGACCAGGCAATAAGTAAGTGATATGAAAGAGTTTGACCCGAAACCCTGGAGACCCACCACCAGCCAGAGTAGATAATACTGTCTGATTCAGTATAAAGCAGTCCTCCACATGCAGCTGTGACCTTGGGTCAGTTACAAGTTCTTTCAGAGCTGTTCTCTCACGATCAGTTCTCGAAAGAGCTCTCTCAGCCCCATCGACCTCACAGGGTGTCTGTTGTGAGGAGGGGAAGGGAAGGGAAGGGAAAGGAGATTGTAAGATGCTCTGAGACTTCTTCGGGTAGTGAACGGTGGGGTTGAAATCCAACCTCCTCCCCTCCCCTCCTCCTCCTCCTCTTCTTCTTCTTCTTCTTTTTCTTCTGGAGAGCATCTGCTTGTCACACAGAAGGTCCCAGATTCAATCTCCAGCATCTCCAGTTGAAAGGATTGCAGTAGGACTTTCCCAATATATAACGGCCCCCACCCATCAGGCCGGGCACACGCTCAACCTGATCTTCACGGCGGGAATTACAGTGGACCAGATCACTGCTTTGGCAGTGCCATAGTTGGACCACCATGCCCTGAAGGCCCATGTGAATGTTGCACCCTGAACCTGTTTGGACGGCGAGCGTATTTTGGCTCACCTGCAGAGCCAGATGGACCCTCAGTGGCTTCAGATGGCACTGTGGGAACCTATGCCCCCCTGGCAGCTCGTTAGATGAGCTAGTTGAGGACTGGCATGACCGGCTCTCGGCAGCCATCGACGAAATCGCTCCCCCACGCCCTCTGCACCCCCACTCTAAGCAGGCTCCTTGGTTTACCCAGGAGCTGCGGCTGATGAAACGAGGGCTCAGACGACTAGAGAGATGGTGGCGGCGTGCTCGTGATGAAGCAGCAAGAGCTTCCTATAGGATGTTTATGAGATCCTATGAGATAGCCGTCAAAGCCGCAAAGAGAGAGTTCTACGCGGCCACGGTTGCATCTGCTAGCTCACGCCCAGCACAATTGTTTAGGACTATTTAACAGAGCTGCCACAGGGGAGACCAAATGCTAAGGAATTGGATTTCGGCTGTGAGGCTTTTGCAAGCTCTTTTGCAGATAAAGTCCTGTTGCTCCGCCGCAACTTCCCCACCACAGTTGAGACAGTGAGCGAACACGAGGCTCCATGCATGTCTTCTGGTTCTATTCTGGATTATTTCAGTCCACTCAGCCTTGAGGACCTGAGACCCCGGAGAGCTGCTGCCCGTCTGAGTAGACAGTTCTGACCTTGATGGACCAAGGGTCTCGTTCAGTAGAAGGCAGCATGAGTGTTCCAAGTTGGGAATTTTCTGCCCTGGAGACTTGTGTGACTTTGAAAACGAGCAGAAAACGGGTGTTTCCCTCCAGAATGGCCGGGATTGGGCCATGAGGATTAATATATTGTCAAGCCGACATGAACCAATCAGACTGTTAGAACTCTCAATCTTCCTATCGTCCCGAGTCTGACGTGATCATGAGCGGGGCAGAGGGAAACATACCTACAACGGAGGGGGACCCGGGATCGGTCCCTGCAACCTCCACATCGTTGATCACCACGACCACCATACCTACGTCGGGTGTGGTGGGGGGAGCGATTCCCCGGTTACCTGCGTACCTGTCTTGGCCGCCTCCAACTCCTTCCAATCATCCCGCGGACGGTACCGGCGCAGGATGATTGGACTTTGTATAATGCCAAAGGAACCAGAGAAGTTTACTCCTGCTGAGGCAGTGGACTTCGAGAGAGTCTGTTTGACAAAGGACTTTACCCAGAACCGGAGAGACCGGCAGTGTCCGGGATGTACCGACGGGAAGTCGAAGACTGGATGTTTGAACCCCTGGGGGAAGGGGCCCGGGCGGGAACCCAGGAGGGTGCTTCGGCCCCTCCGAGTGAGGGAGACTATGAACCGCCTCCGACATATCGGCAACACGAGCAAGTTCCGGTAGAAGAGCCTGGAGAGCGTTTGAACGAATTGGAACAATCGGTGCGGGACCTGATGAGAACCATAAACGACGTGTTTGAAGCCCTGCCGGGGATGATGGACATTCGCATTGCTAATCTCCTGGCTGCACATGCCCCGCAACCGCTGGTCGCACCGCCTACAGTTCTACCAGCACCGGGAGCACCTGCACCGCCACCACCGGGGCCTGCCAGACCGCAAGTACCGCCGCCGGGTCTGCCGCCGCCGCTGCTGCCGCTGCCTCCGGGAGT
>NW_015174331.1:87635-87832 GCF_001447785.1 Gekko japonicus | reverse complement strand
ATGGGGGACTCCGTTTGTGCACCGATTACAGGGGTCTAAATGCTGTGTCTTTATCCAACGCATACCCTCTTCCCCTCATCAAGGATTTAGTGGCCGAAGCCACGAAAGGGAAGATCTTCTCTAAACTTGACCTGAGGGACGCATACTTCCGGGTGCGCATCCGGGAGGGGGATGAGAGTAAAACGGCATTCAACACC
>NW_015174331.1:77160-84063 GCF_001447785.1 Gekko japonicus | reverse complement strand
TAGCAACTGTACAGAGGTACCTGTACAGAGGTACCCCACCCCCCTGCCTGTGCGCTATTATTTTACTCTGCTGTAATGCCTAAGCCAAACAACTGGAGGATGTATTGGGGGAGTTCGCTTCACTGCCAGCTTGTTGCTTTTAGAGCCTGGGAACTGCACCTGTCCCCCCTGTCTGTGCACCTGTATTTTACTCTGCTGTAATGCCTAAGCCAAACAACTGGAGGATGTATTGGGGGAGTACGCTTTACTGCCAGCTTGTTGCTTTTAGAGCCTGGGAACTGCACCTGTATTATGTCTGGAGATAGCCTGGTTCTCAGGGAATGAGCGCGCAACCGTTTCCTTTCACCCGCCAGCGGGAAAGTGACCCATTGGTTCTGTACCTGTTTCAAATCCCTTTATTATGCTTGCTCTAACCGTTTGTAGTCAGTTCTAACAAAGAACGTGTTTGAGTGTCTTTCCAACGCTTTGAAATAAATTTTGCTTTTCTTTAAAACGTGGATTTATTCTCGATGCTTGGGGATCCAACACAGACACAGGATGAGGACACTCCCGATGGCTCTCCCTTAGCGGAGCCCCTGGAAATTTTCCCTGGAGAAAACGGCAGCTTCCGGGGGGGCCTCTATGGCATCACAAGCAGTGTTCCCTCTAGGCTGAGTTAGTGTGAGCTAGCTCAGTTTTTGGGCCTCCGGCTTTTTGTCTTCGCTCGGGAAGGATGGCTCCAGAGCAAACTAATTTATGCAGTACTCAAATTGCTTGCTCACAACTTTAATGTCAGTAGCTTACAAAATAGAATGTTTGCTCACAAGACTCCGCAGCTTAAAGGGAGCGTTAATCACAACCCTGTGTAGGTTCCTCCACTCCCTGAACCCCACCCGTCTCGGGTTCTGCCCAGATATCTCCAGGATTCTCCCAACCCTGATTTGACAACCCCACCGTGTGTTGTCATGAGCCAGATGTGTGAGCGCTGCCCCTGACTCAGCTGCAATCCAGTTTCACGGGGTCAGGCCATGAACACGCTCATGGAAAATATTACCTGCTATGTCTTTTACGGCTTGGAAATTTCCCCCAGGCGCCACGGATCCTATGTTTCCTGCAGACAATAGCACCAGAACAATGGGTTTTATTTTACAATGGGATTTATTGTAACATCGGGTCTCGAACAATGGGTCCGTCGTGTGAGAAACCTTCCCACGCGATGGAGTGGCGGAGGAAGCTCTCGATTCGGGGATATAATGGATGCGAGAACTGAAAGTGTGGAGAGCTAAAAGACGTCGACAGCAGCTTTTCAGGGTCCTTAACCTTGATGAATAAATGAATAACCACCCCCCATTTTATTTTAAAAAATGGCACTGTTTCTTTTCAAGACCTTTTCAGCATATTAATGATCAAGAGGAGAGGAGGAGAATGACTTGCCAAGCAGAGCTTCTCCATGGCACCGGCTGCCAACTCTGGAGCCAGGAGACCAAAGCGGAGAGGGGAGCCCACGGAGGAAGAGAGCCGATGGAGTCAATTCACCCTCCCCAGAAGTGATTCACCCCCCCTCCTATTCCTTCCTGCATTGCGCATTTCACTGCCTCTCACTTGGCGAGATACAACCTGAACCCCTCCCTCAGCAACATTATGCCCAGTACTCAGAAGTGGCATAGGGTAGTCTAGGAATCTCTGGAGACTCTATGGTAAAACCATAGTATCGCCTCTGATGCCTAGAGGTACCCTCCGTCACTTCCAGGTTTTTACCGAAACTGACATAATAGCATACGTAATGACGAATACTGACATAATGGCATATGCAATGCTGTGGGGTTTGTAAAAAAAATTCTCCTGCCACCATTTGGAGCAGCGGCAGGCAATGGTATCTAGAGCCAGTCTGGTGTAGTGGTTAGGTGTGTGGACTCTAATCTTGGAGAACCGGGTTTGATTCCCCACCCCTCCACTCACAGCTGCTGGATGACCTTGGGCAAGCCATAGTTCTGGCAGAGCTGTTAACTCAAGGGCAGTTCTCTCAGCGCTCTCTCAGTCCCACCTACCTCACAGGGTGTCTGTTGTGGGGAGGGGAAGGGAAAGGAGATTGTAAGCCACTCTGAGACTCCGAGTGAAGGGCGGGGCATAAATCCAATCTCTTCTCTTCTTCTTCTTAGGTCAAAAACCGGTTTGGCCAAAGATGAAAGCCAGGTGAGTGGACATATGCAAAGCAGTTTTAGGTTGAGTGAAGCCATCGGCCCGACCACCTGTGGTCCAACACCCACATTTTCTGGTGGATTGCTCTTTTGTGTGAAATTGCTCCAGCTGCCTGCAGGGTAGGCTTGCCAACCTTCAGGTGGAGCCTGGAGACCTCTCAGAATGACAAATGGTCTCCTCTGTAGAAAATTCTGCATATTGAGTGGGACGCCAAAGCGACTTGCCTTCCGCCAATCAACATTCATTTCGGAAGGCTCTGCGATAAACAGGAGTGTCCTCGCTGGCTCCCCTGATAGCCGGTTTTGGCCGTCTGTACTAATGCGGCTTTGAACTATGCTCCTAAATATGCTGTCTCTCCTCTTAGTTAAAAACAGGTTGCGCTACTAGCCATTGCTGCACCTAGTGGCGATGAATCCCACAAGCTAGGGTGGCCAGCCATTTCCCAGCAGTCCATGGGAAGTTGATGTGTGTGCGGAAGCTGATAAAAACAACATCATGTGATGCTGTGACATCACTTCCACTTAAAATCACTAAAGCTGGGGTACACTCTAGGATTTCCCGTGATCTCTATGATACGGATCAGGGAAATTCCTAGAGTGTTGCCTTGATGCAGTGATGTCATTTCTGGGTACTGTCCCAGAAGTAACATCACAGCATTGCGCAACATTATGGCCACCTCCCTTTTTTTGCTGTCCAAGCAATGGATGCTGTCGCTGGGAGGATGCCCATCAAAGCAGAAAATGTAACGGCCCTACCTGGCCCCACTGGTGGACCTCCTGATGGCACCTGGTATTTTTGGTCACTGTGTGAGAAAGTGTTGGACTGGGCCATTGGCCTGATCCAGCTTTGGCTTATCTTATGTTCTTATGGCTTCCCGAAGTATGTCTAACTGACCTTGGCACATGCATGGACATCATGGGTGAATGAAAATTCAGATGATATTTTGGATTGCCAGTCCAGAACAATCCAAAATGGCACCCAGCTACAACTGGTGGCAAGCCTAGCAGGTTATTAGAACAGATAAAAGGAAGTCCTTCTTCACCCAAAGAGTGATTAACATATGGAAGTCGCTGCCACAGGAGATGGTGGCAGCGGCTATAAGCATGGATGGCTTCAAGAGGAAATTAGGTAAGCATATGGAGCAGAGGTCCATCAGGGACTCTTCGCCACAAGGTGTAGATAGGAACTTTCTCGGTCTGGGGCAAGGGATGCTCTGTATTCTTGGTGCTGGGGGGGCAACAGTGGGAGGGCTTCTAGTGTGCTGGCCCCACTGGTGGACCTCCTGAAGGCCCCTGGTATTTTTGGCCACTGTGTGACAGTGTTGGACTGGATGGGCCATTGGCCTGGCCTAACATTGGCTTCTCTTATGTTCTTATGTTAATTCACTGCATGAAAAATCGCTTTCTCTAGTTCATTCAGATTTATTGGCAGGTAACCCCAAGTTCTAGCGGGTGGAGAGATGGTAATTTCTCAGTGTTCACTCTTTTCACATTCCGTCGACCAGAGATGCTGTTGTCTAGCAAAAGATTCCAAGATCACTCCATCAGAATGGACAGGACATCTTTGGAAAGCCCACTATGCATTGCCAGAAAGGAGGAGGTTAAATTTCACCCTCTTGGTGACATCAGAGCAGCTAAGCCAATCACAGCCCGAGGAGGCCCAAGACAGTTCTGGAAGTGAAGACAGTTTGAAGAAGCAACAGTGACTCATGAAAACTCATCCCCTGCCACGAATTTCATTAGTCTTTGGCTGGACTCTTGCTCTTTTCTGCTGCCAATACGGGCTCACTGTGACATCTGAGCACCTGCCAGTGGCTTCAAAGGAGATGGGCAAAGTATGGAGGAAGACAAGAAGTCGCCACAGAGAAAGCAAATGTGAGAGAACCAGAGATTGGGACCCTTTTGAAGGAGGCTCTGTGATGTTCATGGACCACTGAGGTTCTTGGCAGGCGATATTTCTGAATCTCTGCTTCGTTGCCACCTGGTCAAGCCTGCCGGATAATTTCTGCGACGTGTACAGCACCTAGCACTCTCAAAACGATACATGCCATGGGTCCTAGCAAAGACGGTATCACTAAAAATGCATGTCATAAGAACATAAGAACACACGAGAAGTCATGTTGGATCAGGCCAATGGCCCATCCAGTCCAACACTCTGTGTAGAACAGTGGCAAAGACCCAGGTGCCATCAGGAGGTCCACCAGCAGGGCCATCAGGTGTTCCACCAGCAGGAAGCCCTCCAACTGTTGCCCCCCCCCAAGCACCAAGAAGACAGAGCATCACTGCCCCAGACATAAGAACATAGGAGAAGCCATGTTGGATCAGGCCAATGGCCCATCCAGTTCAACGCTCTGTGTCACACAGTGGGCAAAACCCAGGGGCCATCAGGAGGTCCACCAGCAGGGCCAGAATTCCAGAAACCCTCCCACTGTTGCCCTCCAAGCACCAAGAATACACAGCATCACTGCCCCAGACAGACTGTTCCATCTATACCTTGTGACTAATAGCCACTAAGAACATAAGAGAAGCCATGTTGGATCAGGCCAATGGTCCATCTAGTCCAACACCGTTTCACACAGTGGCCAAAACACAGATGCCATCAGGAGGTCCACCAGTGTGTTCCATCTATACCATGTGGCTAATCGCCATTGATGGACCTCTGCTCCATATGTTGATCCAACCCCCTCTTGAAGCTGTTTATGCTTGCAGCCACCACCACTTCCTGCAGCGGCATTAAAGCCATTTGTGGATTAACCCTCACGAGGGAGGGGAAAGTTATCACCAATGGTGAGGAATCTACCCCTCTCGTTCTTTTTTTCCCACTTCATTTTTTTTCCTGTGCGATCCATTCTCTTCACAACATGCCGCTGTTCTCCCCCCCCCCTTCTTTCTAGATCTTAAAATAATCCCAGCAACAATCAATATTTATTTTCCAATCTCCGTCTCGTCCGTCATCCATCTTGGAACCCAACGCCTTTGAAAGGGGGAATGATTGACGATTTACTGAAAAACCAAGTTTAAAAAAGTATAAATAATTCCGCGATTTGCCTGCTGTATTAAACAGGGCATATGAAGGGGGAAAAGCCCCAAAGACCGAGGTTGCCTTTTATTATTAACAAGGAAAAAAATTAAATTTAAATAAATGTAATATTTATTAAAATTTCCTTTCACGCTGTTACCTGAGGTTCATAAAACTTTTTGAGCTGTGTCAGCGCTCAACTCCCTGGTACATCGAACTCCAGGGAAAACTATAAGCAAAATGCTTCAGATCAATGCAAACTACATTGCCATTACTCAAAAAAAGTGAATTTTAACTATTTTTGAAGGCCCCAGGACTCCACTAATCCAGATATAAAGACTCTTTTCACCTTCAGACTTCATGATTCTGGCTCCCCTTTCACCTCCTCTCCCTTCCCCATCCGCCCCCACGTAAATGTGGGCCTCCACTCTGGGGTACGCGAAAGGGGAGGAAATGAATATACATCACGCTTAAACATCCATCCACTCACCTTCTTTGCATTTTCCCGTAATTTCCCCAGCTGGCTTCTCTCTGTTAATTACACCACAATCCCATTCTTGTTGCTTTCCACCGCCACGTTCTCGTATCGTTCGGCGAGGAAAACGGAATTAAGAAGCTATAGAGAATTTTCCTCATCTCTTGATGTTTGGCTGGGCGCCGAGGGGGGGGGGCTTTCAGAGTGTCTCTCAGCTCGGTAATGACTGGCGGGGGGTTGGAGAAGATGTCTGTGCACTGGGATTATACGTGGGATACACAAACGTATGCACAAACACACTGACACACACATGCATCTTGGCAGGGGGAGGTAACCAGATCCGGGCCGGCCCAACTGCACAAGCAACAGCAGCAGTTGCTTTGGGCTGTGATATTTTGAGGGGCAGCCGTGCTTAACGGATAACGGAGGCCAGGGGTCATTTCCTGCAGGAGCGCACAGGAGCGGAGCTCCGGCAGTAAAGAGCCCAGGGGGCAGGCACATGCAACAAGCCCCACCCCCTGCTCCCAGCAGCCCTCAGTCAGAGCAAGAAGCAGCCAGGTAAGTTGCAGAGGGCCCCCCTGCCCCCTCGGCCCAAAACAGTCCAGTGGCAACTTTAAGGCCAAGTTTTATTCGGGTACAAGCTTTCCCTCCTCTGCGAGGACAGATCTGCACGTTTCCACCCCCACCCCCAATAGCTAGCAATCTGAAACAGTCCAGTGGAGCCTGAGCGGTGGGTGTTGCCTTCCGGTGATGCCAGGGGGTGTGGCTTATGCAAATAAGTTATGCTAATGAGTTATGCTAATGAGCTCCTGCACCTCTTTTTCTACGAAATGACCCCTGACGGAGGCTATTGTACTTTGGTCACGTTATCAGAAGACAAGAGTCACTGGAAAAGACGAGTGTGCTAGGAAAAGCTGAAGACCCAACCCGAGATGGACGGACTCCCTCAAGGAAGCCGCGGCCCTCAGTTTGTGAGACCTGAGAAAGTCTGTTCACGAGAGGACATTTGGGAAGTCATTCATTTACACAGGTGTGTGTGTGTGTTAAATGCCAACAAGTCGCTTCTGACTCAGGGTGACCTTATGAATGAATGTCCTCCAAAACGTCCTATCCAGGGGTCATTTCCTGCGGGAGCGTACAGGAGCAGAGCTCCGGCAGTAAGGAGCCCAGGGGGCAGGCATATGCAACAAACCCCGCCCCCTGCTCCCAGCAGCCCTCAGTTGGGCCACGAG
>NW_015174331.1:58116-76953 GCF_001447785.1 Gekko japonicus | reverse complement strand
CCCAATAGCTAGCGATCCAAAACAGTCCAGTGGCACCTTTAAGACCAAGTTTTATTCAGGTACAAGCTCTCCCTCTTTGGATATATAAAAAGGTAACATTCATTATTTTCTTCTGGATATCAATGTAATGGTCTGACTCCATTATCGATCGCAAAAATTCCCTCAGAAATTCTCCATCCTTTTTGTAGCTTTTCTCTTCTTCTTTGCCAATCAAATTTCTAATGGCCAATCAGACGTCTTGCTGGGCAAAATCCCCACCTGGCCCCGCCCATGTTCTAAAAACATTTGCTGGGTGCTTCAAAGGGTGTTGGCAGACACCATGGTGCCCGGGGGCACCCAGTTGGAGACCCCTGCAGCAGAGGGTGAGATCGGATGCTTGGACTGACGTCTGTCTCCTGTGCTTGTGTATGCGTCAAGCATGGTCCCACGTGGGCTTTGCTTTCATTCCGCTCCCACTTTACGTACAGTAGCTCTACCATTACAACACTGTTGTCCTAAGTCAGGGATCCCCTAACGGCAGCCGGGGGGTGCATCGGTACCCGGCAACACCTTTCCTGGCACCCTCCAAGTAAATTAGGAAATGGGGCCCTTGCCCAGCAGGGCTCCTGGTTGACAGCTGGAGATCTGATAGGCTGGGCAGATGAAAACAAATTGTTTCAGGGGACAGCTGGCACCACCGCATCAGTTTTATTCTTTCTCATTCCTCTTCTCCAAATGTATTTCATAGATTGCTTCTCTTCTCCCTTGCACTTGGGCCTCTTCTACGTGTTTGACTTCACCTCCTGCAGCAGCCATTTTCTGGTTGGTTTCCACCTCCCATGGCAACCATTTTGTGGCTGGGCCCACCATCCTGTAGCAGAAATCCAAAGGTGTACACAGGATCTCCGGCCCTTCCTTTAAACTTGTTATAAGAACATAAGACCATAAGAGACGCCAATGTTGGATCAGGCCAAAGGCCCATACAGTCCAACACTCTGTCTCAAAGTGGCCAAAAATACCAGGTGCCATCAGGAGGTCCAGCAGTGGGGCCAGAACTCCAGAAGCCCTCCCACAGTCCCCCCCCAAAGCACCAAGAATACAGAGCATCACTGGCCCCAGACTGAGAGTTCCTATCTAGACCTTGTGGCTAATAGCCGCCCTGAGCCCGCTTGCGGGGAGGGCGGGGTATAAATCTAAGTAAATAAATAAATAAATAAATAGCCACTGATGGACCTCTGCTCCATATAAGAACATACATAAGAAGAGAAGCCAATGTTGGATCAGGCCAATGGCCCATCTAGTCCAACACTCTGTATCACACAGTGGCCAGAAATACCAGGTGCCATCAGGAGGTCCAGCAGTGGGGCCAGGACACTAGAAGCCCTCCCACTGTTGCTCCCCCCCCAAGCACCAAGAATACAGAGCATCCCTTGCCCCAGACCCAGAGTTCCTATCTAGACCTTGTGACTAATAGCCACTGATGGACCTCTGCTCCATATAAGAACATACATAAGAAGCCAATGTTGGATCAGGCCAAAGGCCCACCCAGTCCAACATTCTGTCACACAGTGGCCAAAAATACCAGGTGCCCTCAGGAGGCCCACCACAGGGGCCAGGACACCAGGAGCCCTCCCACTGTTGCCCCCCACCCCCAAGCACCAAGAATACAGAGCATGACTTGCCCCAGATCCAGAGTTCCTATCTAGACCTTGTGACTAAGAGCCACTGAGGGACCTCTGCTCCAGGATACTAGAAGCCCTCCCACTGTTGCCTCCCCCCCCCAGCACCAAGAACACAGAGCATCCCTTGCCCCAGGCTGAGAGTTCCTTCCTATCTATACCTTGTGGCTAAGAGCCACTGATGGACTTCTGCTCCATATGCTTATCCAATTCCCTCATAACATAAGAACATAAGAGAAGCCAATGTTGGATAAAGGCCAAAGGCCCATCTAGGCCAACACTCTGGGTCACACAGTGGCCAGAAATACCAGGTGCTCTCAGGAGGTCCAGCAGTGGGGCCAGGACATTAGAAGCCCCCTCCCACTCTTGCCCCCCCCCAGCACCAAGAAGACACTTAGAAGATCTTCTAGTAAGTGTTCTGTTTAAGGTACCTGCTGGTAAATGGGTGGTATGTGGGCACCCTGCCTGGGCAATTCACTGGGCTGTGTCACAAACCCCTAGTCCAAGGGTGTTTGCATTACAGGGCTGCAGAACACAAAATTACAAAAAAACCCAAAACCTGGCAATGTGAACTATAGCTGTTGCAGATTTTCCGGGTTGTATGGCCATGGTCTTGGCATTGTAGAACCTGACATTTTTCCAGTAGCTGTGACTGGCATCCTCAGGGGAGACAGAAAGATGGAGTACTCTCTGTGTCAAGGTGAGAAGAAAATGGTAGGCAGGTAATTTATATCTACTCAGGAAGGTGGAGTAGGGCTGAGTCATTATCTTGTATCCCCAGGCTGTGAACATGCTAATGGAGGAGGTTTCCTGAGGAGGTTCTTTTGCATATGGATTGTTTCCTGATGAGGTTTCCTGTTTCCTGGGAAGGTTCTAATCTTATCTGTAGTGCTATTGTCAGATGTGGAGCCTTCTGTGTTTTTCAGGACAGGAAACCATGCCCTATTTACTTTTAAACTCTCTTCTTTCCTGTTGAAATTGTGTTTATGTTTATGAATTTCAATGGCTTCCCTGTGTAATCTGACATCATAACTGGATGTGTTGTCCAGCCTTTCAGTGTCTTGGAACAAAATACTGTGTCCTGTTTAAGTTAGGCTATGTTCAGCCACTGCTGATTTTTCAGGTTGGCCAAGTCTGCAGTGTCTTTCATGAACTTTCACACACCAGTCTGGTACATTGCCAGTCCAACGCTCCCTCTAAGCTGTGGAGTCTTGTGAGCAAAAATTCTACTTTGTGATCTACTGGCATCAAAGTTGTGAGTGAGCGATTTGGCGACTGCATCAATTAGTTCGCTCTGGAGCCCTCCTTCCTGAGCCAAGACAAAAATGTGTGAGCCAGAGGCTAAAAAACTGAGCTAGCTCACACTAACTCAGCTTAGAGGGAACACTGACTGCCACCAGCCCCTTTTCTATCCCAGCAGTCAGAAGCCAAGAGGCAAGCTTCTAACCCTTGGGGAACTAAATGCTTGCAGAAATGAGTTTCCACAAACCAATTAACCTGATAGGCGAGCACTTGGCCTAAGAACTGAAATTAGGATAGAAGCGTCTTGAACCCCACAGACATAATTAAAAATAGACTTCTTAAAAGTGTGCAAGAATATTTCAAAAAGAATAAGCAGTGAGGAATCAAAATGATAACGCTAATTGTAAGAGACTAACTACACAGTAAGACATTGGTTCAAAGCAAGCGTACAAATTGCACTATGTCACCACTCCAAAGTTGCTCAGCAAGCAAAGTCCAACTCACTCCAGAGTCAGAGGTCCTTTCCCCACTTGGATCTCATCCCTGGTTTTATCAGAGTTCAACTTGTGACATGATACCTTGCATTTATCCCTGGTTATCACAGCATCCATTTATCTCAGGATGTGTGTGGGGCGAAACCGGGGTGACCTCAATGTAATGTGGAAACAAACAATACCCCAAAATAATTACAGGGGAGAACTCGAGTGTAGTGTAGAATGTAGAAATACCCCAAGATAATTACAGGGGTGAGCTCGCGTGTAGTGTAGAATGTAGAAACACCCCGAGATAATTACAGGGGTGAGCTCGCGTGTAGTGTAGAATGTAGAAACACCCCGAGATAATTACAGGGGTGAGCTCGCATGTAGTGTAGAATGTAGAAACACCCCGAGATAATTACAGGGGTGAGCTCGCGTGTAGTGTAGAATGTAAAAACACCCCGAGATAATTACAGGGGTGAGCTCGCATGTAGTGTAGAATGTAGAAACACCCCGAGATAATTACAGGGGTGAGCTTGCGTGTAGTGTAGAATGTAGAAACACCCTGAGATAATGACAGGGGTGAGCTCGCGTGTAGTGTAGAATGTAAGTTGGGGAAAGGGTTGTACCAGAATTTAAGATCTAGTGTGGAAGGGATGAGAGTCAGCATGGGCAGAGTCATCTAACCCATGTCAAGTAGGTGTCAAAGAACGCATCCAAAGTCAAGGAGCAAGAGACTGCTTGTGCCTTGCCAGTTGCTAATTGTTAATTGAAAAGGCTAAGAACGAAGGATCCAATGTGGTTTTGGGCCCATATACCAATCAGAACCTTGGCTCACGATGTCGGTGATGGTATGACCTATTACTAAACATGCGACCTGAGGACTGAATGGGCGGGGCTAGCCGCAGTCTTGTCTGACCGTTTCCCACAGGTGCAAATCACGATGTCTCACTGAATGGTCCTTGGAAAAGAGTTAGAGATAGACACTTCCCTACCTGCACTGGGGTTTTACCTAGCCATGAGGTGAGCTTTGCTGAATCTTCCCAGCAGCAACACAGTTCTTTCCCAATTAAACTTTTCAATTCAGTTTGTGGCCTTGAATCAGAACCAGGCCTCCTTTCCCTCCCCCTCCCCACAACAGACACCCGGAGAGGCAGGTGGAGCTGAGAGAGCTCTGACAGAAACGGCTCTTTTTCAAGAACAGCTGTGCCAGAACTATGGCTTGCCCAAGGTCATCCGGCCAGGTGCAAGTGGAGGAGTGGGGTTCATTTTTAAACCCAAAACCTTCTGTATTTCTATATTTTCTTACCACAATAGGCAATGGATAAAAATACCTCTGACCGTCTCTTGCCTTGAAGACCCCATGGTCCTGGAGTTGCTAAGGGTTGGCTGTGACTTGGCAGCATATAAACAATCATTAGGCCTGACCTGGACGGCCCAGACTAACTTGATCTCATCAGATCTCAGAAGCGAATCAAGGCCAGCCCTGGTTAGTACTTGGACGGCAGAGCTCCAAGGAAGTCCGGGGTCATCTCAGAAGCTAATCAAGGCCAGCCCCGGTTAGTACTTGGACGGCAGAGCCCCAAGGAAGTCCAGAGTCGCGACACAGAGACAGGCAATGGTAAACTGCAGCTGTTCATCTCTGGCCTCAAACTCCCAGCATGGTCAACGTAAGTTGGCTGCAAGAAGGAGGAGGAAGAGGAGGAGACTGGATTATACCCCGCCCTTCACTTGGAGTCTCAGAGCAGCTTACGATCTCGTTTCCCTTCCCCTCCCCACAACAGACACCCTGTGCGGTAGGTGGGGCTGAGAGAGCTCTTTCGAGAACTGCTCTTGAGAGAACAGCTCCGAGAGAACTTGTGACTGACCCAAGGTCACACCAGCTGCCACACCAAACTGGCAACTTGATGGCACTTCCCACCATATCTGAAGCTGTGCCAGCCAGAGGAGGAGCGTGTCCCACTGTAGAGCAACCAGCCAGCCTCCCTCCCTCCTCCTCCTCCTCCGGTCTGTGCAAATGTGATACGGCAGCGCTTTCTTGATTGAACCGTAAAGAGCTGTTTTCATGCGGCACCATTTGCGCCAGTTGTGAGTTTTATTGTTGCAGCGCTTGCCAGACTCCCTTCCCCGGCTCGTTCTAACCAAGAGTTAAAGTATCGGTGCAGTTATATTGATGAAAAATGCAAGCTCGACTTCCATTCCAGCGGCAGCTCAGGCGAAGTTCAGACCATTTCGTTTAATATTCCCTTTTTCCCCCCGCCTCTCAGAGTTTTATATTATTCAAAGTGAATTTGGCAGCCTTTGAAGAGGTGCTCAGAGATTCTCCCTCTTTCTTTTAAAACCCCCACATTTCTTCTTCTTCTTCTCTCTCTCTTTCTCTCTCTTTTCCTCCGTAGACCCAATAAGGCATGCTTGGATCTCTCAAAGTATTTGCAGAAGATTAAAAAATTTAACCTATTCCCCCTCCCTCACTAGGTGACTCTGATCCAAATCAACTGCTCCGGGGTTGTTCGTTAACCTTAAAAATGGCTACGGGAGGTGTGAACTTCATCTCCCACTTGCCAAAAGAGCACCAGAGCCCTGCTGGATCAGACCAGTGAGGGTCCATCTAGTCCAGCATCCTGTCTCACACAGCAGCCAGCCTGCAGGACCGGTAAGAAGGCAGAGAGGCCAGTGCCTTCCCCTAATGTTGCCTCCTGGCACTGGGATTCAGAGGTTTATTATTCATTCATTCATTCATTCATTCATTCATTAGATTTGTACCCCGCCCTCCCCAATGGGCTCAGGGCGGCTACAACAGAGGCAATTGCCATAGCAACAGTTGAAACAACATAAAAACAATCATTAAACAGTATAAAACAATCATTAAGTAAAGTGCGGTGCTCTTGATGTGAAATTTTTCTTAATCCAAGATGAGTTCCATTCATCAACCTAACCTGACAACATACATTCTTCGGTTAACTAGGCATCTGCCCAGGGCTGGCTCCCCTCCAGATCTAATCCACCGTCAAAGATGGCAACTCGGTGGTGGTACAGTGACAGCGGCGGCTCCTATGCAAAGGCCTGGCGGAAGAGCTCCGTCTTGCAGGCCCTGCGGAACTGTGCCAGGTCCTGCAGGGCCCGAACCTGCTCTGGGAGCTCATTCCACCAGACAGGAGCCGCTGCCGAGAAAGCCCTGGCCCTGGTTGCAGCCAGCTTGATGTCCTTGGGGCCGGGAACCACCAGTTGGTGCTGCGACCCCGACCGTAGCGCGCTTGGGGGAACATATGGAGAAAGGCGGTCCCTTAGGTACACTGGACCCTGGCCATCTGACCATGGCCTCTGACTGTTTACTGCCTCTGACTGTTTACTGCCACTGACCATGGTGGTTCCCTTTAATCATCTTGGCTAGTAGCTACTGGTAGACCTTTCCTCCATGAATCTGTCTAATCTCCTTTTAAAGCTGATAAGAACATAAGAAGACCCCTGCTGGATCAGACCAGTAGCCCATCTAGTCCAGCATCGGGGTGGAAATTACAAGGGAGTCGATACCGACTAAATATCGGGAGAAACTTCCTAACTGTAAGAGTGGTTGAGCAGTGGAACAGTCTGCCTCGGGAGGTGGTGGATGCTCCTTTGCTGGACGTTTTCAAGCAGAGGCTGGACGACCATCTTCTGGGTATGTCGTAGGGCTCTCTTTCGGCGATGCTCCTGCAGAGTGCAGGGGGTTGGACTAGATGACCTACAAGGTCCCTTCCAACTCTAACATTCTATGATTCTCTCATATAATGGCCAACCAGTACCTCCGGAGGTCCAACAACAAGATATGATGAACCCCTGTCACACTTTCCCCACTTTGAGGCAGATTTTCCCACCAAAATTCTTTTTAGTTTCCCTGCTGTGACTGAGCAGCCCCTAGTAGTGTGTAAAAGAATGTGGTTGACAAAAGACTTTCTGTCCCAAAGAATTTAATTCGGCTTTTAGCCCAGCCCAAGGAACTTTCCGTGGAAAAGCAGGAGCACTCTTTTTATTTCCGTTTTTGAAACGGCACTGGAGACGGTTTGACAATAAAACAAAGCAAGCGAACAAAAGGCAGGTCTATTCCAACAGGCAGGGGTTGGGATCACTGAGGTAAAAGTCGTTGATACTGCAGACGTCACCTCTCTAGACAGGCAAAATGATGTTATTAAAGCTTATTTTCAGGTATTCTTAGCTCTCAGCAGTAAGAGGTGTTTTACTTAGTAGCTTAGTTTCAGCCACCATATTTCTTCAGAGTGTTTCCTATGGCAGTCACTGTCTTTTTGAGCCTAACTCACTCCTTTTGTTAAATCCCTGTTTATTTCCATTTCCTGAGATCTCTAAAACCATTTCCCCTTTACAACAGACCCGGGTCCTCCTCAGAGCTAAACCCTCTTAGTCACTGGGCAGGAATTAATCTTCTTCTCAGAAGAATTAGCCCTGTTCCTTTTTTTTTTTTGGCTTGAAAGGAGGTTTCCACACGCTACCCCAATCACTCTCGCCAAAAACTCTGCCCCAGTTCTGGTGTCTGTGTAAAATGGACTTCAGCTTATGCTAACACTGAAACTTTGAATTCTTGTATAAGGGACCGCCTCTCCCCATATGTTCCCCCAAGGGCACTGCGGTCTGGGGCAAAACATCTTTTGGTCGTCCCAGTCCCTATAGATGTTAAATATGCTGCGACTAGGGCCAGGGCTTTTTCGGTGGTGGCTTCTATCTGGTGGAACGAGCTCCCGGAGGAGACCAGGGCCCTGCGCGACCTTATGCAGTTCTGCAGGGCCTGCAAGATGGAGCTCTTCCGCCAGGCTTTTGAGTAGGAGCCGCCACCATCACTGTACCACCACCGCGTTGCCATCTTGGTGACGTGAACTGGCCTTGGGAATGGAGAACGGACAGAGTGAAGACCGATCAAGAAGAGACAGTAGTGCCCCCTGAAACATTGCATTGGAGTCCCCATCTCGGATGATATATTGTTGTGAGCACCGATTTTAAATGTAAAATGTAATTTGATTATTTTACTTGGTTTTATTGTTATGTATGGCATTTGCCTCTTGTTAGCCGCCCTGAGCCCATGTGGAAGGGCGGGATATCTCCCTTATAAATGAAAGCCGAATGGTGGTGGCACTTCTCTAGAACATTCCACACTCTCCAAAATCAGTTTGCTCTCTGATCTGTCATTCAGAGGGTCTCCCTATTCACTGGCTGCTTTGCCTGAGTCCTGCCTCCAACATTCTAAACATTTTGCTGTTCCTCTCCCCCTCATAGCCAGTCAGAAGACAGAGGTTCTTTGCATATGCAGCCTCATTGGCCTTTGCCTCAGAACACAGAGGTCGTTTGCATATGCGACTTGATTGGCTTTTGCCTCTAACATTCTAAACAGTTTTGCTGTTCTGAGGTAAAATGTGTCCAATCTCCAGGTGAGGGCTGGAGATCACTCAAAATTACAACTGCTCTCCAGATGGCAGAGATCAGTTCCCCTGGAGAAAATGGTGGGATCTATATCCTTATATGCTGCTGAGGTGGCCCCCGTATGACAGCCAATGTGACATAGCAGTCAGGGCTTCAGAGCACGGGAGAGGATGCAGGTGTGTGGGGGGTGGAAAGCTGAAGAGTGAGGGGGAAATAAAGGTAGGTTGATGATTGGCTGGGAAGGAGATAGGATTGCCAACTCCAGGTGGGAAATTCCTGGAGAGGTGAGGGATGGAGCCTGGAGAGGGTGAAGTTTCAGGAGGCGTGGGACCTTGGACAGGTACAAAGCCATAGACTCCACCCTCCAAACCAACTATTCCCTTCTGGGGAACCATCGTTGCCAATCTCCAGGTGAGGGCTGGAGATCACTCAACATTACAATTGTTCTTTAGGTAGCAGAGATCAGTTCCTCTGGAGAAAATGGTGGGCTCAGTGTCATTATACCCTGCTGAGGTCGCCACAGCAAATTGACACTGAGCGTCCAAGGCTGGGGCACCCGCCCAGAGCCTCTTTCTAGAAGCCGTTGTATTTATTTCCACAACGGGCCTTTTTCCTAGTAAGTCTAATAAATAAATAAATAAATAAAATATTTAATTCCTCCTCAGGATAGAGGCGTGACAGAGTTAAGGCAAGGAGTCTTTTTCTTTCACTCAGCAGGTGAGTCTGTTTGCCTTTTCCTGTCAGACACACTGACTCCAAACTCTGTCAGAAACCAACTGACTGGCTTCACAATGGTTCTACCCGACAGAACCGCTCCGAACTGAACTGAAGACTGACTCTCCCCTCAGCACTCAGCTGATTATATATTTTCCTCAGCTGGTGCTGGCCAATCAGAAAAGAGGAGCAGCCTGTCACTCAACCTCTCCCTTCCAGGGAAAAGTTAACTCTTTACCTCTCGGCTCTCTGATTTAGCTGCCCTCAAAAAACGGCTTTTAAAGTGCAGTCCGTCACACAGGGCATGGAGGCCAAGGCCTTCATAAGCATATAAAAAGAGCCATGCTGGATCAGCAGCCACGTAGCCGGAAGATTTTCTGTGGGGGGGATTGAGAAAAGGAGATAACAGAGCCGGGTGCTGTTAGCATATTGATGACGACATCCAATTCTAGAGCTTTGAATGGTCTCCCTAATTCTTTACATAGAGGTTGAATAACATGGGGGATGAGATCACACTCTGTGGAACAACACATGGAGATAGCTGGTCTCCAGTGACTACCCTTTGAGACCAATGCATGAGGAACAGTTGGAGAGGTCAATCAGTGGCTAGTAGCCATGGGGGTAAAGGGAACTTCCATGTTCAGAGGCACTCATCCTTTGAATCCCACAGCTAGGAGGCAACATCAGGGGAAGGCCTCGGCCTCTGTGCCCTGTTGTTGGCCCTCCAGAGGAACTGGCTGGATACTGTGTGAGACGGGATGCTGGACTAGATGGGCCCTCACTGGTCTGATCCAACAGGGCTCTTCTGATGTTCTTCTCAGGGGGAGGCCTCGGCCTCTATGCTCTGTTGCTGGTCCTCCAGAGGAACTGGCTGGCCACTGTGTGAGACGGGATGCTGAACTAGATGGGCCCTCACTGGTCTGATCCAGCAGGGATCTTCTGATATTCTTCTCAGGGGAAAGCCTCTGCCTCTATACCCTGTTGGCCCTCCAGAGGAACTGGTTGGCCACTGTGTGTGACAGATGTTGGACAGGTCTGGACTGCTGTTCTGATCCAACAGGGCTCTCCTTATGTTCTTATCAGGGCCTCGCCTCAATGCCCTCTAGTTGGCCCTCCAAAGGAACTGGCTGGCCACTGTGTGAGACAGGATGCTGGATAAGGTGGACCACTGGTCTGATCCAGCAGGGCCCTTCTTAGGCATGTCTCCTGATACCTACTCCTGACTCCAAACATCTCAACAGGGTGGCAGGATCTATTGCATCAAAGGCTGTAGGTAGATCCAGGAGGAGGAACAGCTAAGAAGCTGTTTTCAGACAGAGGTCATCAACTAAAGCCACCAGAGATGTCTCTGTCCCATAACCCAGCCAGAAATGGATATCCATCCAAGGTTCACCTGCTGGGGAAGTTGGGTCATTTGCCTGGGCTCTCTCTCTGAGGGACTTGGCAGAACTCTGATTTAAGGCTGAAACCTTCACCGGCTCCATCTGGACCATCAGGGTCTTCCATTCTCTTTCGCATTTTGATACCTACTGGGGCCAATCACAAAACATCAGAAGGTGCAAGCCTTCTGGGGCCAATCACAAAACATCAGAAGGTGCAAGCCATCATCCTCAACCTGTGAAGTCTGTTATTTCTGGGTTCTCCTGCTGGAGGAAAGCCAGGATTGGCTCTTTGGGGGAAGAAGCAATTGGGCACCAGGAACCGGTGCTCCCTCTAAGCTATGGCGTCTTGTGAGCAAAAATTCTACTTTGCGAGCTCCTGGCATTCAAGTTGTGAGCGAGCGATTTGGATACTGCATGACTTTGTCTGCCCTCCTTCCTGAGCGAAGACAAAAACCTGTGAGCCGGAGGCTAAAAAAAAATGTGAGCTGGCTCGCACTAACTCAGCTTAGAGGGAGCACTTCCAGGAACCCCTCCACATTGGGGACCGTTGCATTCAGAATTCTCAAGACACACAAATCACTCCCACTTCACAGATGGGCAACGGAAGGTCAGACAAGGAGGCTTCCCTCAATCCACACAGTGATAAAACTCGGCAACGAAAAAGTGTGGCTCTTCGGGGCCACGGGGGAGCACAAGTTTAATGAAAAGAAGAAATCGGCGCCGCTCTGCCGTGGGCTGCATGTGGGAGATGCACACGCCCAGGCTCGCTTGCCTTCCAGTGATGCCACGGCATGCTAATATAGCAGCAGCCTTCCAGGCGGGCAACCCGACTCCAGTTACGGAACGTTCAAATCAGCAACTTGAGAATTGCAGAAGTCTCTCGCAGGGCTCGGGGAGGGGGGAGCAGCATTGCCACAACCTGATTTGCAATTAAGAAAACAATAACCACAATGAAAGCAACTTGCTTTCTCCGGCTGGATACTCAGTGATTAAATCAGAGGGAGAGCTGGGGGGGGGAAGCAGAAGGAAAAACGCACCCTGAGGCTGCCCCTCGCCAGTCTATAGAGGCCAACCATAATTAGGGTGGTCAGGACTCACCATTCCCATGGCGGGGGGCTCCCGGCTCCTCTTCTTGACTTTTCTGCCGCGTGCGTGGAGTGCGCGCAGCGCAATGATATCCCTCTCCACTCTTTCTCCCTTTGCCCTCTCACTCTCTCTACATGGCCTTCCATGGAGTCACATGTCTCTGCAGGTCTCTCCTGTATGGACAATGCCCTCATAACTCCCACACATGTGATGCTGGACAGGCTTGGTCACTTCTGATAGGGAAAGTTCCCTTTTACATCAGTCTTCTCTCTCTGCTTTGGACTGCAACCTGGATGAGAAATGGATCTACTTAAAGAATTGTACGCTTGCCCTTTTATTTGCAGTATACTTCTTGGGAGGTTTTATTTCCTGCACTCGGTTTCACGCTCCTGTGACTGGACAGCCCTCTGCTATAAAGAAGAAGAAGAAGAAGAAGAAGAAGAAGATGAAGAAGAAGAAGAAGATGAAGAAGAAGAAGAAGAAGATGAAGAAGAAGAAGAAAAAGAAGAAGAAGAAGAAGAAAAGGAGGAGGAGGAGGACGAAGAGAAATAAGAAGAAGAGAAGGAGGAGCAGGAGATTGTATTTATAGCCTGCCCTTCACTACCCAAAGGACTGTCAGAGCAGCTTAAGAACATAAGAACATAAGAGACGCCAATGTTGGATCAGGCCAAAGGCCCATCCAGTCCAACACTCTGTATCACACAGTGGCCAGAAATACCAGTGCCATCAGGAGGTCCACCAGTGGGGCCAGGACATTAGAAGCCCTCCCACTGTTGACCCCCCAAGCACCAAGAAGACAGAACATCACTTGCCCCAGAGCCCCTATCTATACCTTGTGGCTAATAGCCACTGATGGACCTCTGCTCCATATGCTTAACTAATTCCCTTTTGAAGCTGTCCATGCTTGTAGCCGCCACCACTTCCTGTGGCAGTGAATTACAAACTCCTTTCCCTTCCCCTCCCCACAACAGACGCCCTGTGAGGTAGGCGGGGCTGAGAGCGCTCTGACAGAAACTGCTTTTTCAAGGACAGCTCTTATCAGAACTATGGCTTGCCCAAGATCATCCAGCAGCTGCGAGTGGAGGAGGGGGGAATCAAACCCGGTTCTCCCAGATTAGAGTCCGCACACTTAACCACTACACCAAACTGGCTCTCGGGCTGTATTGCAATATAGAGCCCATGGAGGGAACGTTTGATGAGGGGCAGGACCTCAGTGGAGTATAATGCTGCTGCGTTCATCCTTCAAAGCCGCCATTTTCTCCAGCTGAACTGGTCTCTGACACCTGGAGATAAGTTTTAATTTCAGGAGATCTTCGGGTCCCACCTGGAGGTTGACAAGCCTATGTCTTCGCCTCCTCAGGCAACTTTGGAGGCAGAGTCAAGATCCAGCTCAGTGGGGGTCATGAAATCCGGCACAAAGGAAGAGAAGGGACGGGAAGGGAGTGAACCGGGGGACAAATGCAGTACACCTTGGGAAACAGGCCCGCCCAATGCGTTTGACTGCCGACACGGCCTTGGGAAGAGTTTAGGCAACCATTCGCGGCACCGTACAAAATCGCACTGCAGCGACCTTCCCAGGCCTTTCTGTCATCCAAGGAGCTTACGGCCAAGCAGAGAGGGCTTAGAGTTCACGCTGTTTAGCCCCAATGCCAGGCCGGCTGCCATCCGCTCAGCACAGCCAACACCGGCCGGTCAGCCCTCACGCTGCCAATGGCTCAGGCGTTGCTAAGGCGATCCAGCCACTGGAAGGGTCCTGGCCTGGTTGAGAGGCGGCCGGCCAGGCCCGTCTTCAGACAGAGCCATGCCAAGCTCCAAGCGTGTCGGCGCAAATCTCTTCGACGGCAGCTGCCGCTTTCTGGAAGTCGACCCTCTTCTCTCCACCCACCCCCTGCCCAATTAATACCGTCCTTTAAATCCTAACCAACTCGTGTATTTCAATTTTCCAGCTCAGCAAGCCACTCTGGCCAAAACTTGGATGAGTCCCTGGAACTTTCTGCCAATGGGCGGCAGGGCCGACTTCCAACGGACCTTCTTCCAGGAGGGGTGCCCGGGTCGAGCGGAAGGGGGGGGGTTCCTTTTCCGAGCCTTGCGGAACCATGTTCGACCCAGATGCGGCCATGTTTGGTGTAGTGGTTAAGTGCACGGACTCTAATCTGGGAGAACTCCACTTGCACCTGGCTGGATGACCTTGGGTGAGCCGTAGCTCTGATAAGAGCTGTTCTTGAAAAAGAGCAGTTTCTGTCAAGAGCTCTCTCAGCCCCACCTACCTCATGCAATGTTCCCTCTAAGCTGTGGGGTCTTGTAAGCAAAAATTCTACTTTGTGAGCTACTGGCATTAAAGTGAGCAAGCTGTTTGGCTACTCCATACATTAGTTTGCTTTGGAGCCATCCTTCCTGAGCTAAGACAAAAATGTGTGAGCCGGGGACTAAAAAACTGTGAGCTAGCTCACACTAACTCAACTTAGAGGGAACACTGCTTGTGAGCAAAAATTCTACTTTGTGAGCTACTGGCATTAAAGTTGGGAGCGAGCAATTTGTCTACTGCATAAATTAGTTTGCTCTGGAGCCCTCCTTCCTGAGCTAGGACAAAAATGTGTGAGCTGGAGGCTAAAAAACTGTGAGCTAGCTCACACTCACTCAGCTTAGAGGGAACACTGCTCACAGGGCGTGGGTTGTGGGGAGGGGAAGGGAAAGGAGTTTGTCAGCCACTCTGAGACACCTTCGGGTAGTGAAGGGCGGGGTATAAATCCAATCTCTTCTTCTTTTACCTCACAGGGTGTCTGTTGTGGGGAGGGGAAAGGAAAGGAGTTTGTAAGCCGCTCTGAGACACCTTTGGGTAGTGAAGGGCGGGGTATAAATCCAATCTCTTCTCTTCTTGTGTGTCGTCCATTTATTTATTTATTATATTTATATCCTGCACCTCCTCGCCGAGGCAGGCTCAGGCTGGCTCACAGTATACATACATAAGTAGATATATTAAAACATTAGCATAGAGTAAAACACAGGTTACTTAAAACCACAATATATAAAATCATACATGTTCAACAGATGTTAATAAGAGATGGCGCCGTTCTCTCAGCATTTAAAGCGGTCGCCTACCACCATAGTCGGAGCTCCTGCCCAGCTGTTGGTGGTGTTGATGATGGTGTCGGAGCCAGGGCCAGGATATTAAAGGCGGTGCATAGTCGAAAGCCTGGTGGAAGAGCTCTGTTTTACAGGCCCTGCAGAACCGTAAAAGGTCCCGCAGGGCCCTGATGTCACCCGGGAGCTTGTTCCACCAGTAAGGGGCCGCCACGGAGAAGGCCCTGGCCCTCGTTGCAGCCAGCCTGGCTTCTTTAGGGCCCGGGAGGACCAGGCGATTTTGGGATCCCGATCTTAGTGCCCTCGGGGGAACACGTGGGGAAACCCAGTCTAGGGCTGCCAAGTCCCCCCGGGGGGTGGATAATCCCCCGCTTTGGAGGCCCGATTTCCGCCATCGCGGAATCGGGCCCCGGGGGGAACCCCACCCCGGCGTGCACATCAGCTGGATGTGACGTGATGACGCCGGGCACGCTGGGGGTGGGGCCACAGCCATCTGAGAGAAAAACTCTATGTTTTCCCCTCAATTGGCTGTGGCCCCGCCCCCAGCGTGCCCGGCGTCATCACGTCACATCCGGCTGACGTGCATGAGGTGCGCGGGGGCGCTCGGGACGCCGTCCGGGAGCCCCCCGCCGCCAAGAAAAACGGACTTGGCAACCCTAACGCAGTCCCTTATGCGTGTGTGGGGGTTCTTACTCCACTTTTTGAAGAAGCTGTTATCGATAACCCGGACATTCGGAAAGAGGGTTCCTATCAGAGCAGGTCTGAACTCTCAGCAAAATCTCATGCTCTAGACCAGGGGAACCCAAACTTTTTGAGCCTCAGGTATCTAAGGACAGGACCTTCGACTCTCAAAACCTTACACTCTGGGAATCTTCTTGCTCTCTAAGGTGCTACTGGAATCAAATCTTCCTCTTCCAATTCAGACTAACAAGGCTACCCACCCGAAACTCCCTTGAAAGTAGGCTGTGTGTTTATGCAAGAATTTTTTTTAACAATATTTTCATTTTTTTTAAAAAAAGCAATTTTTATTTTATATAGGACAAACAAAAGGAAAAAACAAACAATCATACATACAAAACAGGGGAGCTTCCATTTACAACCTTATTTTGTCTGTTAAGTTACCTCGTACATTAGCAAGTTATATTTTTGAATTTTTTCCACCTTTTAGTTTGGACTATTATCTTTGTTCATAACTAGAAAGAAAGTTATACTTCATACTTCCTTGTGCTTCGGTAGCATGTCCATATGGTATGTTTGTTATGTTCTTCGGCCCATTCGTAAAACCTTGACGATGTATTCTCAAAGTTTCTGTCGCTTTGTCCTTTCAAAATTGAAGTTAATTTGCCCATCTCTGTGGTTTCGAGTATTTTATTAATAATTTCTTCTTTTGAAGGTACCTAATTTCTCCTCCAATATTTGGCATATAATATTCTTGCAGCTGTCACTACATGTATAATAAGATAGGAATCTTGGGGTTTTTTTTACAATTTTCTGGTAATATATTCAGTAAAAACAGCTCTGGTATATAAGGAAACAATATGTTCATTTTAAAAGGCACCCTGTTAAACACAGCTTCTGACTGGAACGATGAACCTTTAGCATTGTGCTCAAACCTCGCCCCCTGTCAATCAATCAAGTTTATTACAGTCATAGACCAGTATAATAGAAGAGAAGTAAATACAGTTAAGGGAGCAGTAAAATTATAAAATTATAAAATACAATGGCATCTAAAATTATAAATAAGGATCTAAAAACTTTAAAATACAGATATAATAGAATCAAAATTATGATCAAAGGTTAGGTTTAGGCCTATCTGAACTTTATCTCTTTCCTAGTTTGGTATGCCAACCAACCAAATTTGGCAACCATCCTAGTCAACTTTTGATTATCTCCTGCCAGCATAATTGACAAAAGTGCCCTTCTATTACGACCTGGGAAGGAGTTAACTATCGGCTTGATCAAAACTTCCCTGATATTATGATATATAAGACAATCGAAAATTACATGTTCCAATGTTTCATCAGGTCCCATCCCACATATACAACTTTTCCTCAATGATCTAGTATATCTGGCCTCCATTATGGCTGAGGGTAAGGCGTTGTATCTTAATAGGGTAAAAATTCTTCTATGATTGCTGATATCTAAATATTTGATGTAAGATCTCACAACTATCTTGTTAAGTGTACTTACATCAAATACAGGGCACTCGCCCCCTGACATTTTGTGACTGGCTCTGCCTTTTGTGGCAGCCATTCTGTGGTTAGCTCCGCCTCCTGCGGCAGCCATTTTGTAATTGCGCCCACCACCCTGGGCCAGAATTCCAGAGGTGCCTGCAGGCTGGAAAAGGCTGGGGACCTCTGCTGTACCATAGGCATGTGATGCAGGAGAAGTTTCCAGATCACCTTTTGTCCGAAACTACGCCTCAGAGCAACAGGGGAGCCATTCTCCATGTTTCTAGTAGTCAAAGGTTAATTCCCATAAAACCTGACAAGTTTTCACAGTATGTTGCCCAGGAGAAAGGCCTTGTACATAATAAATCTTCAGGGACTACTTAGCAACACAACATTATTTATTTAGGATATTTCAGTGCTGCCTCTGCAGAGGTCTGCTTGAAGTGGCTTTCTATCAAAACCACACCACCATATTAAAGATAATTCAATAAAAACAAGCAATTGGACAGAGACAGAATTTTTAAAAAACTATCCATAAAAATGAGCGTTGCCGACCTCCGGGTATTAAAACTGGTCTCCAGATGACAGAAATCATAAGAATGTAAGAGACCCCATGTTGGTTCAGGCCAATGTCCCATCCAGTCCAACACTCTGTGTCACACAGTGGCCAAAACCCAGGTGCTATCAGGAGGTCCACCAGTAGCCAGAACTCCAGAAGCCCTCCCACTGTTGCCCTCCAAGCAACAAGAGTATAGAGCATCCCCACCCCAGACATAAGGACGTAAGAGAAGCCCTGTTGGATCAGGACAGTGGCCCATCCAGGCCAACACTCTGTCACACAGTAGACAAAAACCCATGTGTCATCAGGAGGTCCACCAGTGGGGCCAGAACTCCAGAAGCCCTCCCACTGTGGCCCCCCAAGCACCAGGAACACAGAGCATCACTGACCAAGACACACATAGTGTTCCATCCATAACTTGTGGCTAATAGCCACTGATGGACCTCTGCTCCATATGTTTATCCAATCCCCTCTTGAAGCTGTCTAGGCTTGTAGCTGCCACCAGTTCCTGCAGCAGTGAATTCCACATGTTTGGGTGAAGAAGTGTGTCCTTTGATCTGTTCTAAGATCAGTTCCCCTGGAGCAAACAGCTGCTTTGGAACATGAAGTCTATGGCTGCCCCAAACCCCACCCTCCACCCCCCAAAACTCCAGGTATTTTCCAGCCCAGAGCTGGTAACCCTAATAAAGACATAAAAAACCAGAAGACGACTATTTTATTTATTTAGTTTTCAGATTTCTATCCCGCCCTCCCGGCCGGAGCTGGCTCAGGGCAGCTCACATAAAAACAGATAATTACATTGAAATATGTTGTTGTTGCTCAGTCGCACACATGGCCGGCTCTATCACTAGGCCAGCTAGTGTCTGGCCTAGGGCGCGCCGGCCTCAGGGGTGCCAAACTGCGCCCCGCCCCCGCGCACCAAAGAGCCACTGCTTCCCTGCGCGCCACTGCCTGGACAGCAAGCACGCCTCGCCCTCGCAGCGCCTGGAGCGGCCTCGAGGGGAGCGGGCAGCGGCGGCACTGCAAGGGTGAGGTGGGGAGAGGGCGGCTGCGGCTGCCGCG